>NC_044188.1:3247113-3299613 GCF_900880675.1 Sparus aurata
AGAGCCGACTCACCACTAGTCTCAGGTGCTCCTTCTTCAACTCTTGATCCACATAGAGCTCCTACTGGCTGGCAGACTGCAGACACAGACAGAGAGAGGTTTACAGATGAGAGGCTTTCACTTTCCATGCTGCTCTAAACATTTCACAGAGGCAACAATGCCTGAAAGCATCTTCAAAAACACTGCCTGCAGACTCCCACCGGCACACATGAGGAAGCAAAACAAAACCTCCAGCATGAATATGGAGAAGCACATCCCACATGAGCTCAGAGCGAGAGGACGAGGACGCAGATGGCAGGAAGAGAGAACGCGAGAAAACTGAAGGAAAGTGTTAAAGATAGTACGACCGAGAGAGAGAGAGAGAGAGAGGAGCGACATGCGTCAGCGATCACGTCTCATTTGTATAGATGGCAGTTAATTAGGTGAGCAATCGTCCCGAGAGACGGGTCACAGGTAACGAGCACAAACACAAAAACACACAAAATGAAGTGTGTGAGTTTGTTTTCCACCAGCCGGTCACATGATGAAGAGGAGCAGCAGGATGAGGAAGATGTGTGATGAATGAGATTTTTATTAATATGTATCGGTGAGTCATCGGCTGCAGATTATAACACAGGTTTTACTCTCTGACCACATAAAACGTTTCTAACCTGTGAGGAAATTCTGCCTGCAGGAGCCGATAAACCTGCAAGAATGTTTTATTGTCGCACAAAATGTTTCTCAGCTGGTGTGCAGTCGAGTTTTGGAGTTAGAAAATTCTCTTCACCCTAATTTAATTCTTTTATGAGCTTTTAAAGTTCATTTTAAACTAAATTTAATTATTTTAAACCTCCTCTGAGGACTCAGCCTTTGTGGTCTTTGAAGGCGAGTCCTTCAGAGAGACCTTGTTAACCTCGTCAGCCGTTGTTAAATGGGACGGTCTAGCCTTTAGAGCATTTCCTGGTTGTGTCACCAGATGTTTTACTCTTACGTCACGATTTCTGCCGCCCTGACCCACGAAAGTGACGATCTACGCCACGTGATGTCGCCATTTTCTCTCTTTCTTTATTCTTTTTCGGGCACGCAAAGCATCTTGGGATATGTGAGGCCACGAAGGATAGTAGCAGTGCATCCTCCAAAAAGAGGAAGAAGAAGGAGCATCTGGAGGAGCCTTCAGACTGGGAAAGCGTTCGCGCAGCGTTATGACATAATTGGGCTTCAAATGCTCCTCTGAAGGATGCAGACCCTGAACTGAGACACAGCAACAGTCAGGTTTATCTACATTTTGTCACCAGGCAACTGCAAGTATAAAGTAATAAAAGACAGTTTTAGGTTCAGTGGTAGGTTTAAAAATGAGAAACATAAGAAACTGTGACGCAGAAGAAAAAACTCACAATTTAAGGATTTGTAGAAACGTTTGCTGCAGAAAGTCTCCTGTTGTAACTAATGTTGCATTCAGGTGCTGCTCGGCACATCATGAAGTAAAACGTTTCCAACTTTATCACCAGAAAGTCGCCTTCAGGCTCCCGACAAAATTCAGCCAAATGAAAAAGATCAATAAGTTGAGAGTCCTGTTAGTCTTTTCAGCAGTGGCGTGCACAGACTTTTTGAAGGGTAGGGGCGAAAAGAAGGGCATTTTAGCGCGTGTTTTGGCTCCCAAGAGGGAACTTCAGCGTGTGTTTTGGCTACCAAGAGGGCACTTTAGCATGTGTTTCGGCTCCCAGGAGGGCGCTTCAGCGTGTGTTTTGGCTCCCAAGAGGGCACTTCAGCGCGTGTTTTGGCTCCCAAGAGGGCACTTTAGCATGTGTTTTGGCTCCCAAGAGGGCACTTTAGCGCATGTTTTGCTCCCAAGAGGGCAGTTTATCATGTTTTAACCAGCCAAGGGGGCAGTTTAGTGTGTTTTGCCAACCAAGAGGGCACTTTGGCACGCTTTTTTGGCTCCCAAAAGGCATTTTAGCGCGCGTTTTTCAACAATTGGGCCACGAGGGGGGGGGGCAACTGCCTTGTGCACATCACTGGTTTTCAGCCTGAAATGATGAGCTACTCTCACCTGGTCGCTAACGCTACCAAAACAAGCTGGCTTCCTTCAGCAGGGGTGATACATGTTGACTCTCTGGGTGTTATTCTGCAGCGGCACCGTCACTGCTTCCTGGGTTCTGACCCGCCCGAGACGTTTGACATCTGTCTTATGCTATTTATCAACCTGCAGAAACGCCCATAATTTGCGTGGCAGGTTTGGACGTTAACACAATCTGACCACTACATCTAATCTTTGGCAACCCACAACCAAGAGGGATTCAAGTGCCAGCTAACATCACATCAGCCGACTGCCTTCCACCTGACACTGTTCGACCCTCAACCGCCTGTCGGAAAACCTCCGGTACTGTGAAATCTAAATGTTGGCAGATATGACCGGTGTAATCCTCCATTAAACAGCTAATGAGGGGAGGATTATGAGATACTGAGGGCCACGCAGCATTTAATGTATTCCGTCTGCAGAATCAGAGAATCCAGCCTCTGGTTTGGGGAAACACCGGAGATTTAAAGTCCTCCGTCCTCCTTCACAAGGTCGTGACCTCCATTAACAGGTGGAGGCTCGTCTTCGCTCTGTCAATAGCTCTTTATCTGACGGCTGCTCGGAGACGGACGTACAGATGACCTGCTGCTGCGAGGTTAACTCATCTGATACGAGTCAGTGGATCGAGGAGGCAGCGCGACCGTAACGAGCACACCACACACACAAACACACAAACACACCAACACACACACTATTTACATACACATTCTGTATTCTGCAGGCGTGTGCTGACAGGAGGATTCAGATCCTGCCTGAGATTTAAACATCTTCCTGAAACTCTTGTGTGATTTGATGGAAACGTACAGAACAGCAGATAAACAGTGTTGTTGTCGTTGTTGTTGTTGTTGTTGTTGTTGGTGGTGATCGAGCTGCATGCTAACACTTTTAGCTCAGCGGCTACAGCTAACATTTCCTGTTAACCCTTTGAACCCTGCAGAGATAAGTTGCCAGTTTCTACATTGGTGTTGTTGCTTATTCGTCACATTGTATCGTGTCATAATTGTAACATAATGATGTCATCGCGTGCTCATAATGTGATGTATGAGGGACGACTACAGTCCTAACTTCCTGATGTGAAAAGAATGAATCTTCTTTATTTTAGATTGATTTGAAAACAATCAGGTAAACTTTAATTTCCCGCGACCATTTTGGGGCAAAGCTCCTTGTTTTCGTACGTCACGTGACGTAATGACGTCAACACACCCTATCTTGATCAGGTGGAAATGTTGTTAATGTTTTTATTTATTTTAGACTGACATCATCAGGTTAGAAAAGGGCGTAAACGTCTTTTTCACCAAGTCTCCAGCTGCTTCAGTCGTTGAGGACGATGCTGCGATGCTGTTTCGTTGTGAAGCTCCAGAAATGTTTTGTTGACTGTGAAACTTTACTTAACTTTCCATCAGCATGGAGGGAGAAGATGATGGCAGACTTTTCTTATTTGGGTGAACTGTTCCTTTAAAGGTTTGTGTCTGTGTGTGTGTGTGTGTGTGTGTGTGTGTAACCTCCACAGTTCTCAGGTGTGAGTTGCAGCGCTGTGACCTCGCCTGCGATACTCTAATAACCATCGGGGTTTCTCTCCACGTCGTCTCCTCCTCGTTGGCCGCTGACGTAAATGTCTCGGCTAAAGGTTGACGCCAACACGTTCGTTACGGAGACATTCATCAACAGTAAAGTTCACCAGCAAATAATCTCCTGTTCTGAGCCGTCTCTCTAATCGCCGAGCTCTTTCACCCTGCGCAGCTCCTTCCTGCCTCTCCGACGGCACATTTATGCACCACGTCACCTCTCCGGCTTTTTTATCTCGGAGTCTCCCTTCGACTCGTCTCACAGTTATTTCTAAAGGTCGAGTCAAACAACATCTTGAAAACACCCTCAATAAACGGCTCTGAAAATAAGCTTCATCTACTCCGTCCAGGTAGTCCTTAGCACAGACAATACGCTATTTTCTTCAAGGACAAAAATGGAAAAAAACAAAAAAAACAACTCATTTTCCAATCTGTCTGAATGTTGGTCACCGTGGCAACAAGGCCCCACACGTCCCTAAAGAAAATGGTATATTATATTTCAGTAACTTGGGCTGAGAGATGCCGCGGTGTCGGATGATTTATTTGTGTGTGATTGTAGGGAGCGTGGCGACGCGAGGGACGCGAGCCCATCAGAGAGAGAGTGAAGCAATCTCCTGGAGAAAATGATTTCTTCTCTCTCTACACTTCACCGCCAACAATCTCCATCACCGCTAAATAAATTTCATCAGGATGGAGCTGTTGTAAGAACCGCCTTCTCTCCGCGGGCGAGCGTGTCTGGGATTCAAACCGACAGCCGCAAAGTTTGTGAAGCTTTTTTGTTTTTACGCCTCCAGGTTTTTCTTTGTTGGGTAAAACAAACTGAATCTGCTCTGATGCAGCGTCTTTGTCTTTTATCAGTCATTATCATTTCCCAGAATGCCTTTCAACAACCACCAGACAACGTTTACATGCACACAAAGTCCTGTGTTTGACTCTTATTCTAAAAAATATGTTTACACAATAGAAAATGTTAATCCAGTAATATTTCTGTTTACGTGCAGCTGTATAAACTCTAATCAACACAATCACACTTCTTATTTCAGTGCTCGGGGGGAGTTTACATCCTGCAATCACGATGCAAAGAAAGAAAACCTTCTCGACGAGTCCAAAAACATGTTGAGTCTTTGGTGATGTTTAAAAGTAGGTGTGCTTTCTGTTTGTGCAGCTTTGCACGCTGTCGGCTGGCGTATTGACGATGCACAGAGCTGACTGTGTGCTGTAGACATGCGGGAGGCGGTTGTGTCCTGACTGAGGCTGATCGTCCAAATATCGCTGAACACACGTCCAGAAAATGCTCCTAAAACAGGAAAAACACCGGCACACGTCTCCATCTGAAAGTGCTACATTGCTCCAAGATTGTTGTGCATGTAAAGATCTCGAAAGTTAAAAAAATGTTTAGAAAAAATGTTAAAATAGTTAAAAAACATTACGTCAGAGTCATGCATTTGCATCATTTACGCCTAGCACCAACAGAAAAAAACCTTGTCAGTAGTCCCGCCTTTAATTTGTAACTTTGTGACATCACACTACGTCTCTGTAACTTTGTGACATCACACTACGTCAGCAGAGTCATGCATTTGCATCATTTATGCCTAGCAGCTAGTTCGACACCTAAAAATTGATGTAGCACAGTGGCTCTGTTGTTGTTAGCAGTGCTGGCTCAGGCGTGTGTGAGCTGACCAATCAGAGCAGACTGGGTATTCAGGAGGCGGGGCCTTAAAGAGGCAGGAGCTAAAACAGAGCGTTTCAGACGGAGGAGGAACACAGAGCTGCTGCACTGAACAGTCTGAAAACTGATGTGTTTTTGGTACACGAAAGCTTGTAAACCATCTAGAAGTGAGTTGAAGTAAAATCATGAACATGTAAATGAGCAGAATATGTTTCCTTTAAAGGAAAAGCTCAATAAAGATACCTCGTGCTCTGCGGTGCATCTCTCCTGTTCAGCTGTTGCAGGTTGAAGCAACGATGGACCAAAAAACAAATCAATATTCCAGCACACACAAGGATCTGATTTATTAACAAGCACACAGCGAATGTAATGAATCAATATGGGAAACACGTAGCTCTCTCTTTGTTGTTTTGTCATGTAAATTGTTAATAAATCAGCACAATCGGATGCTGGTGTGAGCTGGAATATTGATTTCTCACACATCTGGCTGACTTAGATTAGCTTAAAGACAGTAAACAGTAAAGGTGATAGCATCTGACGATCAGCATCTGGGAGGCTCATTAATCAACACTTTGTGTCTCGCTTGTACAAAATGTGTCAAAGTGCCAATTTGCAGCCAGCAGAGACTTCAGGAGGTGTTGACAGTCGGTGTTTGTTCCCTCTGGACGGAGCCAGATGTTTCCACTCTTTATGCTAAGCTAAGTTAGATGGTCGCCACATGAGTGAATCAATCGTCTGAACGTTTCCTTTAATAATCCATCCTTGCATTAAAGCAGCAGTAAAACTCACCACATCGACTTCATCTCACGTTCGATCGTTTCATTTTAACACCTGCTTCTTCACCTCAAGACGTTTTACCTCCGCTGCTTTAGTAGCTTAAAGCAATAAGTGAAATAAAAAACTTAATTAAATTAAACCCGCCGGGTGAGAAGTAATACTCTCTCACTGATGCTATCGCGGCCTCTCTGCTGCACGCTACACTACATAAAAGGTCACTCATTTGCTAATTAGAAATAGCTGCAGCCTCGGCAGTTTGTTCCTGCAGTGCAGCGTCAGGTCAACTTTCATCACCGCTTTGCTTCTCGCGCAGCTGCTCGTCAGGAGGTTTAACATCTTCTGTGAACAAAGAGCACCGAGTCGGCCCCGACGATCACATTAATACATTTACATTAGTGTTTATATTCTAGCTGTGGCTGCAAACACTCTGAAGAAAGGCTTTAAGAGTCTGTCGATGTTAATGTGACGAAGTCTTTTGGTTTAAATGCATTTGCTGCTATTTCAGAATGTCTGACAATGATGTAAATGTAATCAGAAGAGTGCAGACGAGGCGAGTAAATACAATAAATTTGCATAAAGACTTTTGCTTTTATTTCCCGAACAATCCTCAGAGATATCTGCAGTTCAGACGCTCAATCCTGTTTCCAGTTTTTTCTCCTACTCCTTGTTTTTGAGTGCTCAGGACAGAATTACAAGACGGAGGGGTCGAGATCTCCCCCAGTGAAATGAGACGACCCTTCAAGACCCTCAAACGTCATCAGTCGTCGTCACTGCCGTTTATGTAAACAAGACTTTTTTTGTGATCTTTCAAGAGCCGTACTCCACTAAAAGGATGAGATGCAACACTGAAATACACATCATCAATAAAACGGTAACATTAGCATCAACAAACCAGGATCTTAGACAAGTAATCATTAACCCGAAGCTATTCCTGTGCAGATAAAGGATAAATAACTGGTGGTGACCTCATCGTCCTGCCATTCTTTAGTCTGGAATCTGTAGTTTTCTGTGTCTCAATTCAGAGTCTGCATCCTTCGGAGGAGCATTTGAAGGCCAACGCTGCGTGAAGGCTGTCTCAATCCGAAGCCTCCTCCAGATTCTCCTTCTTTTCTCTGTTTTTGGAGGATGCACCGCTACGATCCCTCGTGGCCTCACATACTCCAAGATTCCTTACGCGCCCGAAAAAGAAGAAAGAAAGAGAGAACATTGCGACATCGCGTGGTGTAGATCGTCACTTTCGCGGGCCTGGGCGGCACAAATGGTGACGTAAGGGTAAAACATCTGGTGACGCAACCAGGAAATGCTCCAAAGGCTAGACCGTCACATTTAACAACGGCTGACGAGGTTAACAAGGTCTCTCTGAAGGACTCGCCTTCAAAGACCACAAAGGCCGAGTCCTTCAGAGGATGCAGACCCTGAACTGAGACAAAGCAACTGAACCTCCACCCTCAGTTTAAAAACCTCCGTGTAGCTCCAACACAGAGGCAGAGCTGCCTGCTGGAGGCGACGGGTGTTGATTTAGTTGTTTTCTCAAATTGGTTTTGCAGAATGTTCTCCAAGAGGAGAACCTCGCTAACAGAGATCCACTTTCAATCAACAACATGTCCGGTGGAGATGTTATCGAGCGAGACTTTCAAACCTTTTCCCGCATTTTCATCTCGCATCTGAATGTCTTTATTTAAATGCAAATCCTCGCAGAGATGCAGAGATGTGGCTAGATGCATCGCTGCATCGTGTAAACTAGACGAAGGAGCAATGCGATCACTTCAAACTGTGGACGTTTACACAGACAGGCGAGGAATACGGCTTCATACATGCAGTCATATATTGAATAATCGTGAGGCTGCAGGGTGAGAGGACGAGCCGGGCACAGAAATGAAGCTGCTCTCACAGTGAGAGTCGACGCTGTGATGCTTTCCATTTATTTTCTCCTGACAGTCTCATTGGCTGGAGACTTTATGAATTTCCTCGTGCTGCATCAGTCGCTGTGACCCGGCACTGACCCAGAGGTGCCAAATGTCAACAGCACCGACTCCGGCTGACATCAAGCAATGAGAGCGAGTTCGCAGAGAGCGAAGAGGCCGAGATTTAAACCGCTAGAGAGATGACTTTAAATTAGATACACTGCAGATCGAGACCTTCACTCACCAGCGGAGCGAAGCACTTTGTACACAGAGCGCTGAAACTAAACTACAGCGAGCGGTCGGGAAGAAAGAGTCACACCTGCAGAGAGACGAACACTGCAGCTCATTCACTCAGACACAGAGCTGCAGCTCGCTGCTCACTTCTACAGTCACCAAGTCAAATAACCCAGATGGACATGCATCAACTTACACAACTTGACTTGTTGAGGAGGAGAAAACAGCCACAGAGAAGTTTGACAGGAAGAATTTCATCTACAGAAGTTGTGCACCATGCTCAGCTTCTTATTTCGGCACGTTAGCATGTGCTATATGCTAACACAAAGTACTGCTGAGGCTCATGGGAACGCCATCAGGTATGTGGTGCTGAACTTTACATTTGGAGTCAGCAGCTGCCCCCAAAATATCATCCAGGTGACAAACTGACAGGTAAGAGTGTCACGTTGCTCCACATCGTCAGTTCTTCTCAGCACTGACAGTTACGCTATCGAACCGGGTTCGTAAAGATCAGCAGATCGTTGGTTTTACGCCCGACAACGGACACATTTACATTTTCATTTTCTTCTTTACACAACAGTTTGATTTCATCCTGGTGGATTTTTGCAGAGCGGAGTTCAGAGAGTCTGAAAACTCTCAAGTCCAAGAGAGAAAAAAACAACCTTGCAGTGATCCAACAACTACAGAAGATAGAAATTCAGTTTGTTAGAGAGTTCGGTTTCTCTCCTCCCAGACTAATCAATAATGGATCTTTGAAAGTGAAGGGGGGAGTCTCTGGATGCAAGCATGTAGGCGAAGATGGGAACACACTGGGAACTATGAACGCTGTGACAAACTCTGACCTAATCCGTCTTTTTCAGTGAATAATTTACACTCCTGACTTGAGATGAAAATGTCCGTGCGGTCACCAGAAGCTCTTCAGTGTGGAGCAAAGAGCCGACGCTGCTCATGTGGCTGAAAATAAACTGTACCTCATTTTGAGACCCATTTAAAATCCTTCAAGAACCCCGTTTCTGACTCCTCCAGGCTACAACTGAACCACAAGTGCACATATTACAGTCCAACAGAACCTGAACACTGACCGACACCAGTCGGAGTCAAACCAGGGAACCAAACACAAACAGAACCTTTAAAGGTGCTGTTAGTCTCGGCATCTCTGACACGATGCGCTCGTCCCTCCTGAGATCCGACTGTTGCCGGGCAGCTTCAACATGTGAGTGTGTTGAGCTGTGTTATAATCAGAGACAATGCGGCTGTGTGAAGGCAAACAAAGCGGCAGATCTTCAGCACTTTTTAGATTTAACTTTTCTTTTATCTCCGCCCTCCCCGACCCGAACCATCCCAGCAGAACAGCTCGCCCCTGCAGAGCTCTGTGTTCTGCTGCACTGCTCATTAGCACACGAGCTGAAACGATCTCTGCCGTGGAAATATAACCTACATATCTGCGTGTTCGTCGACATGCTTTCATGATATGTTGTTGTGTTGTTGAGAGAGTCAGTCAGCTTCTCTACAGCAGAGAGCGCTCGGTCGGTCGGAGCCTCAGGACCGACTTACAGATTTCCGTCTATTTGCATTCTGAGCGGCGCTCTGGTCTCCTCAAAAGATTAATTCTGAGCATTTACAAATTCTCTCATCTCACAGGAGCAGAAGATGTTCTGAGGCGATCCTTTGTTAGTTTATTCTGCAGAGAAGTCGGAGGAAATGTGAGGCCTGGTGATTTATTTTGGGTTTAATTAACTAGACGACTGCAGACAATATAAAAAGGTACGAGACCTTCAACAGGTAATTAAAATTACAATAAAATAAAACTGCGGGTTGGAAGTTTCTCTCTGTTCCTGTTGACCTGTACGATACGTTCAAACTGAAGGATCCAAATATATCAAATAACGTCCTTTAACCAGAATCATCACCTCCTACACGGCGCTGATGATGTGAAAAGCTTTGATGTCTTCAGTGTATTTAAGAAATTACTTGACTTCAAATAACTCGAAAACTGTTTTGTTATTTCCCCGGCGGCTTCCCTCCCTGAGACTACAATGCAAACCGCGGTTTCATCTACATAAACTCTTGCAGCTCTAATTAACAGAACAAGTTTTCCCCCGTCGACGACGAAGACACATTCCCAACTCTGCGACTCTCCAGAAACCAAACACACCTGTGCCAGAGAAATCCCCCGGTGTCATCGTACCTTACGTAAATATCAGTCCAATCTGTGCAATGCAGGGAATTTTTAAAGAGTTTGGGGACTAGAGAGCAGAGATCTGAGGATGCTGCATCAGGACAGAGTAAACGTTGGACTGGCGCCCTGCTTTTCTGCTAATAACATCCATCCTGAGTGAACACAAGGGCACAGCTCCCAGTGCATCACCGGGACAAACAGACACAACGTTCATACAAAGAACAATAGAACAGAACATTTACTGGACTCACAAGATGGCCCGAATAATTATGAGTTTGTCAGAGAGCGTTTCACAAAGTTTATGAAGTTTCTCTTAGATATAAAACCACGGGTGACACAGAAGTAGCTTCACTGATTTCTGTTAACTTGTTTCATAAATTAGCAGTGAACAGCTGACAGGTAACGTGCACTGTCGACACTTTTCACAAGGAAAGACACAACTTAAAGGGAAGTTGTGTCTTTCCTTGTGGAACGGAAAACCGTGAAACTGTGTTGGACTCCCTCTCGAGAGATCAAGTTAGCAGACCGCTAATTTACGGAGTTTTATCAACCTCAGAAACGACCGCACGACAACAATACACTGCAGTAAATGGATCCAAATATAAACCGCCACCAAAAAGCCACAAATAATGCTCAGAACAGCACCAAACTTCAGCAACAGTACAAATAGGGTCTCAGCACATAGTCCGGGGCATCTAACCTCCGCTAGCTTAGCTGGATTTCTACTGAAAAGCTGACTAAATTTACCACTCTTCTGCAGCAGCTTCCTGTTGACGGGAAGTCCCGACGAGTCGATTACCGAGTGCAGTAGAGTTCCGCGGCTCATGGATGAAAATCCATGGAAAAGCAATCAAAGTTCATATGTGTCTTACCTGCCAGTTTATAACAGTTATTATCGAGAGCGGACAGGGAAAAGAACGGAATTGAGCATTTCTAACCGCACTCGGTAATCGTCGCGTCAGGACTTCCCCGACCCGGAAGCTGATGGAGGAGAGTTGAAATCTGTTTTTAGCTTCACAATAGAAATCCAGCTAAGCTAGCGGAGGTTAGATGCCCCGGACTATGTGCTGAGACCCTATTTGTACTGTTGCTGAAGTTTGGTGCTGTTCTGAGCATTATTTATGGTCGTTTCTGAGGATGCTAAAGCTACATGAGCTAGCGCTCTGCAAACTTTATCTCTCAAAGGAGGGGTCCAACTCGGTGTCACAGTGTGTTAGAACATGCATTAAACTTACACCGGAATATCCCTTTAATGTATTCAATCTAATGCCGGATGCACAATGAGGCCTGAATGATTTAGAATTTGCCGTTCATCCGTTTCATACAGTTTTGTTAAGTTTCTCTTCAGACAACGACTCTCAAAATCGCGTGATTTGTGAATGGAGTCTGGTGGAACGGGTGGCTACTTTACATCAGGTCTGAGCAGGCTCCGTCAGGGTGGCGTGGTGGTATAATGTGTGTACACCTGAACACATCTGAGAGTTGGCTTTTAGTCACCTGTCAGTTTCATGGCTGACCAATCAGATTCTCCCTGTCTCTGACTTCCTGGTCGACGTTGGTTCGACTTGTTTTCTGTGGTGTAAGCTGGATGTTCGTCTTTCAGACTTCAGAGCTGAACCTCCACTAATTTGAATGACATCAGAGCTGTTGAGTACATCACCTCCGTCCTCATCCTGCACTCAATAGCTCGCTTGTTAGTCGCGACTGTGAGGAGCGAGCAGCAGGAGGCGAACATCACGCTACACTGGACGACTGTGTGAACTCCGGTACGAAGAGGGAACTCCTCTGTTCTCTTTTAATAACTGTGTTCAGCTCCAATCAGCCTGTCTCATTGTCTCCGCCTCCTAATTGTCCGGTGTTTATGCATTCATGGGACATTTCTGTGTTATCACAGCTCAGAGTTATGTACTTTCTACCGGACCTCTCTCTCTCTCTTTTTCTACCAATTACACTCCATCATTCCGTTGTTGCGCTGACCTGTTTCTCCCTCCTTCTCTCTCTCTGTCTCTTTATCATTCCAGCTATTCGACCTCTTGTCCTCTTCCATCTATTTTCCCGTCAATTAATTCACCGCTGCCAATTGGACCTCTCTCGGCTCTTGACACTGATCCAATTTCATCATGTCCGCATGAATGTGTGTGTTGTCACCGTTATTTTCTCCCTGACTCGCCGTCTCACAGTCCGCTGACGACTTTCTGTTGGAGCTGTTGTAGTAAACGGATAAATTGGAAGCGGTGTTGAGGCGGAGAGCTGCAGCTGACAGGCATGACAACACCAACGACAGCATCCCCACGGAGATAAAAACCTTTTTATAGAAGGATAAGATCTTTTTTGTTTAACCGGAGAGAGACCGCTCGCTGAAACCACCAGACCTCATCTGCAGAAACAGTCATTTTATCATTGTTAAACAAAAGTCGTTCCAACAGAGAATAAAACTCACAAAACTGTTTTCGGTCATCCTTCCACTGACGCCATGAATCAAAGGTTTATTTCGGTGGCTGTTGGAACAGTGGAAAGACGAAACAAGATGGTTTTGGTTGGTTTATTTAGTTTTTTCCGTCCAGTGTGAATGAAATGTGTTTAACAACGATAAACGACCGTTTCTGCAGGTGGAGTCTGGCACTTAAAGCAAAACCTAGGCTTTTTTTGTGAATGTATACGAGTCAAACCTTCATGTAAAAGCCTAATTATGACGAAAGAGGCACTTTTAAGATTTACTGTATTTTCGTTTTCGGGTCAAACTCATTTTCAATTAGCGATCGCATCAAAATCTCTATTTTTTAAAACAGTAAGAAGTCTCGACACAACATGAAACTTTGCTGGTAGCATCACCAGGGTCTCTACACGTGAACACGAGCATTGAGAACATTGTTTGTGTACACAGAGTTTACTAAAAAGAAGGTTTTTGAACAACTCACGTTAGCAGTAGCTTGTTCCGCTCGCCGCCGTCCTGCCAGTGGAGAAGTGTCGATCTCAGAATGTGACGTAACCTGGAGGACAGTTAAGGTGGAACGCTCCTAAAGCTTAGTTCCATATAAATGCAGGATAATTTGTTGTTTTGTCGTTAGTGAAAAACAATATTGACCTTGACGTTGAAAAAGGAGCCTCATATAAGAAACAATACTAAAATAAAAAGCCGGAAAAGTCACGTGAGATCTCGCGTGGATAGTTGTTGCTGGAAGACAGTAGTTCCACCTTAACTGTCCTCCATGTTGCTGTCAGAGACAAAACCAAGCCAAACGTCTTTGAACCTTCGTTCGCTTCGTTGATCGACAGAAAGGACACTTTTGTTCTGATTCTGATGGTTGATGAACCTCTCTGGATGAGCTTCGATCAAAGTTCCTGTCCAGTGTTTCAGATAAACAACTTCATCATCACTAATATTAATTTAAACTGACAGTCGAGCCCACAACAGGTTTATCGACCGGCCTCCCGACCGTCCGTCTTATTCAAGTCGTCTGGCTACGTTTTGATGAAAGAGACCGACAGACGTCCAACATCACTTCTTTTCTCTGCACGTCTCTCTTCTTTCTGTGCGTTGACAAATAATTTACTAGTTGAGGAGGAGGAGGAGGAGGAGGAGGAGGAAGAGGATCACAGAGGGAGCCGGGCTAGAAGCGCAGGTACATGCCTCCTGCCTTCGCTCTGCTCTGCTCACATCGCTGCTCGCTGTCAAAGACAGAAGTTAACCATGCGAAGGATATTCCAGAGAGGAAAGAGAGAAACACGGGAGAGGAAGAGAGGAGGAAAGATGAGTAAAGACGAGAGAGAGAGAGAGCGAATCAGTAAGAGAGGAGATGTTCAGGTGGGACCGATTAAGGTGTAAAATCATCATGATGAGATTAAGTGAGCGGATACACGAGGAGGGAAAAACAAACACTTCTGGTCGTGTTTCCATCGAAGTGTCGAGTGAATCTGAGGGGAACTTTTGTCAGGCGGAGAGACGTCATGACGCCGGGAATCTTTTCTGATGTGATGCTTCAAAATGTGACGATGGAAACACGACAGCGAACAGAACTGTAGAGTTAGTTGATGAGCATAATGGATGTATTGACGAACACTGTTGGGATAAATGGATCCATTGGGGGGGGTGATGGAGTGATGGGATGGATTATAGATCGACAGATTGATGTATGAACAGAAACAGACGGGCTGAGACTGAGAGGAGGAGAATATTAAGTATCCTGCACGCGCACTAAACTGTAATTCCTCGTCTTTCTGAGGGAAACTCAGAAAAATAATCTTCCTCCCTCCTTCGTCTCTCCTCTTCTCTCTTCCTCTCTCACACACTCCTGAATAATTTACACCCACTACTTCCTCTCCCACACTAATCTGTCACCTCCTCTGTTTCTCTGTGGCTTCTGTACACATGCTGTGTGTTTGTGTGTGTGAGTGAGTTAATTTGCATGTGTGTGAGTGTTTCACTACGTGTGTGTGTGTGTGTGTGTGTGTGGGTGAGATGCGTGGGTGTGTTCTGTATGTGCTGCTGTTTGTTTTTCTGGTTCCAGCAGCTGCAGCGTCTCAAACACACAAAGACGGCAGCGTTTTAGCTCAGAAGTAGCTCAGTTCTGCAGAGACCCGTCGGTTCCGTCGGCTCGTCACAGCAGCGTGACGAACGGCTCGGAGAACACAACAACCGCTTTCAGGCTCATCATCCTGCTGCTCTTCTCTCAGAGGGAGGTGAAGAGTTGAGACATGATCATCTGCTTTATTTTCTTACAAACTGCGATCTAATTCACTTCATCGCCAAGTGAATGTGCAATAAGTCATATTTGCAGTTGTGTTGAGGGAGAGAGAGTTCTGGAGGAGTTATCTCGTTACAGATGTTACAGATGTTTTCATGCTCAGTCTTAAAGGGATATTCCGGTGTAAGTTTAATCCATGGTCTAAATCACCGTGAAACTGTGTTAGACTCCCTCTCGAGAGATCAAGTTAGCAGACCGCTAATTTACGGAGTTTTATCAACCTCAGAACCGACTGCACGACAACAATACACTGCAGTAAATGGATCCAAATATAAACCGCCACCAAAAAGCCACAAATAATGCTCAGAACAGCACCAAACTTCAGCAACAGTACAAATAGGGTCTCAGCACATAGTCCGGGGCATCTAACCTCCGCTAGCTTAGCTGGATTTCTATTGTGAAGCTAAAAACAGATTTCAACTCTCCTCCATCAGCTTCCGGGTCGGGGAAGTCCCGACGCGACGATTACCGAGTGCGGTTAGAAATGCTCAATTCCGTTCTTTTCCCTGTCCGCTCTCGATAATAACTGTTATAAACTGGCAGGTAAGACACATATGAACTTTGATTGCTTTTCCATGGAGTCATAATCAAACATTTTCATCCATGAGCCGCGGAACTCTACTGCACTCGGTAATCGACTCGTCGGGACTTCCCGTCAACAGGAAGCTGCTGCAGAAGAGTGGTAAATTTAGTCAGCTTTTCAGTAGAAATCCAGCTAAGCTAGCGGAGGTTAGATGCCCCGGACTATGTGCTGAGACCCTATTTGTACTGTTGCTGAAGTTTGGTGCTGTTCTGAGCATTATTTGTGGCTTTTTGGTGGCGGTTTATATTTGGATCCATTTACTGCAGTGTATTGTTGTCGTGCGGTCGTTTCTGAGGTTGATAAAACTCCGTAAATTAGCGGTCTGCTAACTTGATCTCTGGAGAGGGAGTCTAACACAGTTTCACGGTGATTTAGACCATGGATTAAATTTACACCGGAATATCCCTTTAAATTTAATCTGTGCATCGATATAAAACTGATCACATTTAATCAATGACTGCAGAATCATATTGTTGTTAGTTTCCATCACGACACGAACACAGTGACGAACACGTCGTCTGATGAATCAGGGACGCCCGGACGGCTCCTCTGAGCCGAGGCTTCTTCTGTCAGCTCGAAGCTCAATGCTGAATAATTTAGTGCGCTCGGTGTTCACAGCTGAGGAGGGTCTGAAGGTGGAGACCACATTCGGTTCACTCCGCTGTTTGTATCTTACTTTAAGTCGTACTTCTTCATCTCCACGATCTTTTATCTGCACGGCTCGGTTGTAAACACTCGTTACACATTCTGTTTGGATTCTGTTCATGCTGAATCATCACATGAGACGCAGGTTTATTTTACAGTACAGCAGCACAAACAGAAGTTCAGGACTGAAGACAGAAGTGCTTCGAACCTGACGGCCAGCAGGGGGCGACGCCACTGGTTGCAAACAGAAGTCTGATTGTATGTAAGCTTATGAAAAAACGACTCATTTTGCAAATTATGGTCCCATTCAGAGTAAAGTAGACGATACATAACATGGCTCCACCCTCTTGTCCAAATATGGTCACTTCCTGAAGACCGTAACGCCACAGGTTGTGGTTGCGAGTGTGTTTTTCCATCTAGATATAAAAAGCCACAGTAATCTTCTTCTTCTGTCAGTATTGCTCCATGTGTACAGCTCGCACATTGTGACCTTGGAAAGCTGTTTGAAATGCGAGTCCCTCTCCTCACCACGACGGCTGCTCGCTGTCAGAAGATGAACATGATGACTTTGGGAGTATTGAAGAATTTGCGACACATGCGTCTAGCTTCGCCGCGACAGTCAGGTTGAATTCTTCACTGCAACAAAACCAGGAAAGTGTTCGTCTCTGTGGTTTGACTGAGAGGCCACGATGTCTGAAGACTGACAGTTTCTGCTCCGCCAGAAAAGATGTTTGAGTCGAACTGTGGTTTGACCCTCAGTGACACAACTCAGAGGCATCAGGGGCCACAGCTGGGGTTTTACTAGGATGGGACATTGTTAGAAGAAGAGGAGGAGGGAGAAGGAGGAGAAGAAGAAGGAGGAGGAAGAGAAAGACGAAGACAGGAAGAGGTAGACAGAGGAAGATGAAGAAAAAGAAGAAGAAGACAAAGACAGAAAGAGGAAGACGAAGACAAAGAAGAAGAGGAAGACAAAGAAGACAAAGATGAAGCAGAAAAAGAAGAAGACGATGAAGACAAGGAATAAGCAGAAGCAGAAGAAGAAGGAAGAAGACAAAGACAACAAGAGAAAGAGGAAGATGAGGAAGAAGAAGAAGATGATGAAGAAGAGATAGAAGAACACAGGAAGAGGAAGACAGAGGAAGATGAAGAAAAAGAAGTAGAAAAAGACAGAAAGAGGAAGAGAAGAGGAAGACGAAGAAAACCAAGAAGTTGAAGACAAAGAAGAAGACAAAAAGGAAGACGAAGACAAGGAAGAAGCAGAAGAAGAAGGAAGAAGACAAAGACAACAAGAGAAAGAGGAAGATGAGGAAGAAGAAGAAGATGAAGACGAAAAGGAAGATGAAGAAGACAAAGAAGAAGACAAAGACGAAGCAGAAGACGAAGACGAGGAGGAAGACGAAGAAGAAGAAGAAGAAGGTGACAAAGACAGGAAGAGGAAGACAAAGAAGAAGCAGAAGAAGAAAAAGACGAAGAAGAAGATGCAACAAACAAAGCCAATGGAAGCTGTTACTCCCACATTTCCTGGTGCTAATGAAAAACAGCCTCAATAGATATCAAAGATAAAAAACCTTCAGCACGGTACAAATATCTACTGATGATTTTAAAGCCCGTTTAAAGCCTGTGTGTGATGAAACTACATTCGTTCGACACAGAATCAACATTTGGTTGCAGAAAAAGTAAAAGTTCAGAATACAAAGAATCACTGTAATTATGAAATTTAGCTCCGAGGGTTTAACTTCATAACTGAAAACGTCTTTGCGAGAACAGCTCGAGGATTCTGCTCGAATCCCACGAGGTCTCATGAATTAAATATAACTTTTAGGACATGAGCTGGGAGATGTTCTGGATGCGTTGGTGTGGAAAGAGCCAGTCATTTACGATGGACAAGATGGAGAGAACTCGACTGAGAGTGAAGGAGGAAAGGTAAATAAGGAGGCGGGCTGGGATTCATTGGCAGTTTGAGTTTTATTGCGATATCCTGGAAGAAAACCTCAGAGCAGCTGATGAAAGCAGGAAAAGAGGGAATTAGGAGGCATAACGTTATCTGACAATCATGAAAACCACGTGAAAAAAACCTGCCTCACCTCCTTTTTTCAGATGAAAGAGAAGCGATGGCTTATCCTATTTATAAAAAGACGGAGTTACAAAACATTTCAGGGGGGAACGCTGGATTTCTCTTTCAGACGGAGGAGATAAAAGGAAGCTGCTGCTGAGGAAACGCGGAGGAAAAGATGCTGAGGGGGAGGAAAGAAGATGAGGACCGTTCTGGGAGAGAGGAGAGGGATGTAGCAGGCAGCTGCGATGACGGACATATTGGTTACATCAGCACTATGCAGACATCCACACTGAGACCACACCACACAGATGAGAGGGTGGAGGTGCATTAGAAACCAGGAGTGTTGGGAAGATGGAGGCAGATAATGAGGAACATCCCGACACTGAGAGAAGAAGAAGAAGGTCTGCTCGCCTCCTGCACACCTCCTATTTTTAGCTTCAGATCTACAGCTTGGATTATTAATGAACGAGTTAATAGATCTCATCTGGTGCTTCCAGTCAGTCCAGAGTTTAACAGAACAAACCAGAGAGAGTTTGTGTTGATGTGGCAGCATGACGGGAAACGAGAGGGAGAAATAGAGCAGGAACAAAAACGTATCCTGGAAGACGTTCAAACCCCGAGGCGGAAAAAATGGAAATCATGCTCTATTTACCAGAAGCTGCTCAGGAAAAAACAAATGATGCTTGATGGCGGTGAATGTTGTGCAGATGACTTCAGTGTGAACATTTTGTGCTGACATTTAAATGTTCTGTCTGCTTAAGAGGACGTTAATTATTGTGTTAAAGACATTTCATTTGAAGGATTTTGGTTGCATTAACTTTGTTCCTCTCAATCCGTTTCCTGTCTAAAAAAGGATGGTTTGTTGTTCGTTTCCTGTTTTATTTTGTAGATTACATCCTTGTGTGTCATATTTAACTTCCTGTCTTTGTCTTTTTCCTGCGTACATAGTAATGTTCTGTCTACTAAAGAGAACGTTAATTATTGTGTTAAAGAAATTTCATTTAAGGGTTTTGGTTGCATTAACTTTGTTCCTCACAATCCGTTTCCTGTTTTGATATTAGTTTGATGTCATTTCTAAAATAGGACTGTGTCATATTTTGCTTTCCACTTCCTGTCTTTGTCTTTTTCCTGCGTACGCCTGTGTTTCATCACTTAATCATTCCTGTGTTTCCCTCTCACTCTTTGTTTGTGTTTCTCCTCCCTCGTCCTGTGTTTTCTGTTTGTCTTCTTCTACTGATTTATACTTTGTTCAGCCTTTTTTGTATTTTGTATTTTGGACAATCATCATTAGAGCTCACTTTTTGTTCTTTTACCAGCCTCATCGTGTTTGGATCTGGGGCCACGTCCCTCTACAAACACTGACTTTAGCATCAAGGTCTTTGGCTCTTATTCATATATTTATAATCTATGATATTCGCATGTAGAACTATAAAAAGAAAGCAAAGGTGTCTGTTCACTAAACAAAGGAATTCATCGTTTTTCTGGTATAAAAAAGTAGAAAAAAGTGTTTTGCTGAAATAAAAATAAACGTCTGTGTCGATGAGGTTTGTATTAGGTCACGTGTTTGTAAGCTTTCCCATTTTTTTGTGTTCACACGAACTTCCGTGTTCTCAACAGAGGAAACCCAAAACAGTGACATTAAAGTGATGACATAACAGAGAAGCATTATGTAAACACTGGAAATGAAAGGTTGCGAGTGAAAGACGTTGAAACAGTCGGATGAGTGCGAGCGTCAGACGCCAGGATCAGTTTAGTTCTACAAGCTGTTTGGATTACAGAACAACAAAAAGCTCCCTGAAATCTGATCCTTTAATCCGTCTCTTCTATCTCCCCCTTCTGCTCCACACAAACACGCTCGCTCCGATGATTTATGCTAATGTAGGCTCAGAGTCTTTGGGTGGTATTTAGGAAGCTGTGAGACTGATTGTAACGGGGGTGGCCTCACAGATGGCTTATCTGTAAAAACCAATGTGAGCAAGGACGGTTAATAAAAAGTGGTTTTCTAGTGTGTGTACACAGTTGTGAATATAATGAGTCTGGAGGATAATGGAAGCAGACCGCTCCTGCTGAGATCCAACAGGTGACCGTGAAGTCACATTACAGAGAAATTATTAAAGGCACCTCCCGCAGAGCTGCGTCACCGTCAGAGACACGGAGACATCGATATGTGACCGACAAACGATCTGTGATTACTGATGACACGTTGGCCTGAATTCATGAAGTTGGTTTATACAATCAAGAGTTTGATAAAGTGTTGAACCTGCTCCATCCTCACGTTACCTAAATGTTTTGGATCACTAAACACCTGAAACAGTCTTGTGTCGCTCTCGACAAACTTATATCTAAAATATATCAATGATGTTGTTGAGGTCACACATTAAATCTTTCTTTCTTTGTCAAAAAGAACCAGTTCATTATCACACTATGTTCACACAGCGTCCAAACCTTTTTTGGAATGAAAACAAAAGAGTTTTGTACCTATAAAACATCACAAATGATAAGCATATGTTGCATTTCAGGAATTACTGATGATTCATAAATGTTTGGTGCTGCCTGTAGTTTCTCTCTGTTGCATTTCTTAACCAATAAATATGAAAATGTGTTTTTTAAGGAGACTGCGGGACATTTCCATCTGTATTTGTCGCTACTAAAAGTGGATATTTCTTGGATATTTCGTGTGTCTGTGGCGACCAATCAAGAGTTTGATAAAGTGTTGAACCTGCTCCATCCTCACGTTACCTAAATGTTTTGGATCACTAAACACCTGAAACAGTCTTGTGTTGCTCTCGACAAACTTATATCTAAAAAAAAATCAATGACGTTGTTGAGGTCACACATTAAATCTTTCTTTCTTTGACAAAAAGAACAAGTTAATTATGTAAGGGATAATGTATAGAACGACGATTCTCTGAGTCGTCCTGAAGGGACTTATTTTCCCGATAGTGACCGTCGTTCTAGCATTATCCTGCTTATTACACGGTTACTTGCCAACACGAAAGAAAACTTAACACAGTGTGTCTTTTCACAATGTATTTGTTACCGTTTATAGTGTTTTTCAGCAGAGAAATATAGTTCGCCAAACCGACGCCGTTTCTCTTCTCCCTCTGCTTTCCTCTTTTTCTTTTCTTGACCGGTGACGACAACTCAGCCTTCTGCCAAGAGTTGAAATCACCGTATTTTTCCGATATGAAGTGGACTACAGATCAGCTGACGTGACCGAAGACGCTGCGGTGAAAAGTGACCGGACTACTTGTGGAGCAAAGATTTTAGAGCGTGGAGTGATACGAAATACGTGAATCAGAGGCAAAAAGGCCACTTTCCTTGACGACAGTCAAATATGCTTAGCAACGGTCAATTATACGAAAATAATCGACCGCCGAACGTTGGAGAGGCCCATTCAAGTGAATGGAGCGTTCTACAGCATTAAGAAGAGGCGTGTGATAACACATTATGTTTGATTTGTGTTTCACACAGCGTCCAAACTTTTTTTTGGAATGAGGATTGTAGATTCTCAGCGGTGGAGAACAGACAAAAAAACGTACGCGACAACAATAATTATCTATTCAGTCTGAACTCTTTCCTGAACGTCTACAAAACTACTACACCTGTGTTATATATTTTGTTGAGTTGTGTATTTTATTAAGGTAACGTGATGTTTTCATTTTGTCACCTGTCAACAACTCCCATGATCCCTTGCTTCTTACATCTTATGTTTTGTTTTGATTGAGAGACTCCTCGCAGCAGAAACTACAAACAGCGTGTTGTGTGTCACGTGTAAGTTTGGGCTCAGAGGAAATGTCAGATAAAACTGTATTTTTACGTAGAAGAGCCGATGAATCAATATGAAACTGGTTCTGTAGATTAAACAGCTGTGGTAACTCAGAGATCCTCCTACAGACTGAACTCTGACTGCTTTCTAATAAAGAAAATACACAGAAATCTAATTATTTCTCGCTCTGGTTCGGCTTCCAATAATATATTCACATTACCAACTGTTGCTTAAGTAGAGAAGCTGCTGCAGTCGCTCATTACAACAGATACTAAAACCACTCAGACAACAGATTTAATCACATCTCAGTCCCACAGCTCAGCCTCAGTTTGTTATTCAGACAACAGTAATATCTCATCCTCCCCTCCGTCATCCCTCTAATCTCACAACTTTCTCTTTGTCTTCCAGCCGAGAACGCAAAGCAGCCGAGTCAGAGGGAAAGTAATTCTTATTATTGGCCACGACGGCGCTTCAGTCAGCACATTACTGCGAGTGGAGTGAAGGAAGCCTGCAAATCATCTGACACCAGCGACTCACCGTCCGACCTCACCACGCCTCCTCTCTGTGTGTCGGCCTGCATTATTAAAGGGATATTCCGGTGTAAGTTTAATCCATGGTCTAAATCACCATGAAACTGTGTTAGACTCCCTCTCGAGAGATCAAGTTAGCAGACCGCTAATTTACGGAGTTTTATCAACCTCAGAAACGACTGCACGACAGCGATACACTGCAGTAAATGGATCCAAATATAAACCGCCACCAAAAAGCCACAAATAATGCTCAGAACAGCACCAAACTTCAGCAACAGTACAAATAGGGTCTAAGCACATAGTCCGGGGCATCTAACCTCCGCTAGCTTAGCTGGATTTCTACTGAAAAGCTGACTAAATTTACCACTCTTCTACAGCAGCTTCCTGTTGACGGGAAGTCCCGACGAGTCGATTACCGAGTGCAGTAGAGTTCCGCGGCTCATGGATGAAAATGTATGATTATGACTCCATGGAAAAGCAATCAAAGTTCATATGTGTCTTACCTGCCAGTTTATAACAGTTATTATCGAGAGCGGACAGGGAAAAGAACGGAATTGAGCGTTTCTAACCGCACTCGGTAATCGTCGCGTCGGGACTTCCCCGACCCGGAAGCTGATGGAGGAGAGTTGAAATCTGTTTTTAGCTTCCCAATAGAAATCCAGCTAAGCTAGCGGAGGTTAGATGCCCCGGACTATGTGCTGAGACCCTATTTGTACTGTTGCTGAAGTTTGGTGCTGTTCTGAGCATTATTTGTGGCTTTTTGGTGGCGGTTTATATTTGGATCCATTTACTGCAGTGTATTGTTGTCGTGCGGTCGTTTCTGAGGTTGATAAAACTCCGTAAATTTAGACCATGGATTAAACCTACACTGGAATATCCCTTTAACTCTTAGTGGCCTAATTAAAGCGGCATTAAAACCTTACAACACACACACACACACACACACACACACACACACACACACGATGGCCATGAGGTCAGCAGCATCACTCATCTTCTCGCTGTCGTTAGCGGCCTGAAGGTAAGAGCAATAATTGACATTTACCAAACACATGATCTATCGAGCTGTGCCAGCTCTCAGCGCCCTCAGAGCTAATGACGAATTGACATCAAACTATGGCGTGACTAATGGGACGCGCGCCGCATGTAACACATTCGATTTATTCTATAAGACAGGCGGCTGCAGGCAGGAAGTGGTGCACAAGTGGGTTGTGTGTTTTGTCAGGTTGCAGGGAAATACTGAGTTTTTTTGTTTGGATTTTTGTCAAAAAGTCACAATCTGCGACACACGACGCTGCGACGAAGCTGCCAAACGGGCGTTCAAGGCTTTTGTGACACGGCTGGATACATGGGGGAGAATTTCATCCGTGTTTGCAGTGTTCGAAAATATACAACGGTATGAGAAACAATAGAGTTTTGTACGTATAAAACATCACAAACGATTAGCACTTGTTGCATTTAAGGAATTACCGATGATTCATAAATGTTTGGTGCTGCCTGTAGTTTCTCTCTGTTGCATTTCTTAGACTATAAATATGAAAATGGGTTTTTTAAGGAGACCGCAGGACATTTCCATCTGTATTTGTCGCTACCAAAACTAGATATTTCTTTTTGCAGAAGCAGAGCCGACTCCAACGTGTCTGTGGCGACCAGAACAGGTATTTTTTAGCCCAAACCATGACTTCTTCAAAGTGGTTTCTGTGCTTCAACCGTAAATTTGCAACAAAAGAAATGTTTAGAATGAACTTTTCTGTGTTTTTTACAGAAACATACTTAGCTAACATTTATTCTGTTGGTATAACGAGACTAAAATTATGTCCATATCCTTCAAATTTCCTTTAAAACCAGGAGAAGACAGACGTTGTGTAAAAGCGAACCCATCAGTGAGTCGACCCTCGGCTGTGTTGTGAAGACGCTGCAGGATTCAACGCTCTGATGTGATTCAGGAAACATGATGCATCATACAACATATTCCACTGAGCCATCTTCTCTTTTTCTTCACACACTCGCCCATAAATTACTCTGTGTGCATGACAAACATGGATTATGAGGACGCGGCTCAGTGGAAACCATTTACTCGACATCCAGCCGTAATCTGCAGAAGACGTCGGGAACGTGACATCGGCTCAGCCGAGCGTACTTTAATAACGGACGCTGGAAACAGAGCGATGGAGGGCTGAAAACAATTTGTTCTCTGCAGCATATTGGTCTATAAAAGCAGCAGGTCCATCTATGGATCACCCACTTCAAATGAACACACTGCATTAGATGAGATTAGAAAGCCACACAGCGCCGCGGCGGAGAGGATGGAGGTATAATAACACGGTGCTGATGCCAAATCCCTCGACTGCCGCGCCGCCTCCCGCCGCCTCCCGCCGCCTGGAGAGGATCTCATCTCAGATCTGTCTCTTATCTTTATTGAGGAGAAAATGAAACATGTCTTTTTGCACTTTGAAGTACGAGCTGGATTTTTCTCTGGATGAATACCAATGATTGTTAACAACCCGACACCCCCCGAGTGATTCTCTCAGGTTGTCAGAGTGCATGCTGGGAAATGTAGATCATAAAGGAGCAGATGAGAAAAGAAGTGAGAGTTTAAAGTTATAATTCTCATTTTTCTGCAAAAGCCAGTCAGTGTATTAAAATATTTAAATGTGCATTTCTCAACGCGACCACAAGAATAAATGTTCGCTGAGTTTGTTTCTGCTCTCAGAGAAGTTAAAACATGTTTCTGTTTCTCGTCACAGCGCTGTGCTGATGCTCTGGTCAGGTTTCATCACAAACGCATCGTGGTTCGGCTTAAATTATCTGTTTTGTTGCCTTCTAAACGTCTGGAGACGCTCCGCCTGCTCCTCAGCTTCAGCTTCTAAGCAGATAATGTGAGTTTGATGCGACAGGTTTGGTACAAATGTCAGCCCTGGACGTCTCTGTGGTTTACAGAAGTCTTCCTCTCTGTGTGGTAGTTTTTATTTTATAGATTCTCTGAGCCGACAGACTGCTGCTTCTTAAACACTAATTTCTGCTTGGAGACGGGACGATGTGACGCTCTGAGCACAGAGCAGCAGTTAAATCCACTTTATGTGCATTTTCTGATTTGCAGCTTTGTTGTTTTTTAAATCTATTTATTTCTCTGTGGTCTATTCTACATTTTAATATAACTGAAATCAGTCTCGTCTCTCTGCCTCCACACTTTGTGCTCCTGCAGACCGTAAATGTCTTTATTTGCATCGATCCACAGACGCAGACTGAAGCAGCGCCGTCACATCGACACCGCTAAACTTCAGAGCAGTACGAAGTGAATCAGGACAAACTTTCTTTAATATTTACAACTTTAAAAATCTCCATAAATCCAAATTAATCTCACCTCTTCTGTCTTTTATTGACAATTAATTAGAAAAGGAGAAACATTGTGTGCTCGAGCGTGTTTTCGTCGACACAACAGCCAAAAAATAAAACTTAGTGTTGCACGTTCTGGTTTTTAATGACGTGTCAAGACTGAACGTATTCTATTACATCATTAAATGAACGCCGCCTCACTGAGACGCGATTGACGCCGAGGCTGAAACACAATTAGTTTGATGTCTCAGTTGAGCACACACACAGACGAGCTGCCGGATGACGAGACGCCGCCAGACTCAGCTGCAAACATCGGACTTTAATTTCAGCGTTCTCGCTGTGAAAACAGTGTTTCCTCGGTGTTTGGACACTTTGGTACCGGCTCAGTCACCGACACGCTCCGTCTGCGCCGCTTGAACAGATGTTTTGCTTCAGCAGTTATCTCGCACTAATTTCCCCTCTGCTGATTGAGCAGAACCGGAATCTGTCATCCATGTTTGTCTCTGAGCGCCACAGCATGTTGGGCTTTTAAAATAATACTTAGAGATTCATTCAACCTTGAGTTTCCTTAAACGTCTGTATTCTCCACAGACTTCAGATGGAACTTTGTAAAAGTTATTATATCTATTTTTACTTCCAGAGTAATTTAAAAACCACATAAACACGACGGAGTTTAATTTATATCCTCGGGACGTCGTGTTCAATCCTGTTTGAGAGAAACTGAGCGTAACTTAAAGAACATTTTCTGTTCCGTCGCTTCAGGATGTTCCTGCTATTTCTGCTCTCCTGCTTCCTCTTCCTGCGGGTCCTTCCTCCCTCCTGGTCTTCCTGTGTCGTCTCTCTGCTGCCACGTTAAAACGTTTCCTCCTCCAGCGGTTCAGTGAAGCTTTCTGTGTCCTCACCGCATTTATTTCCTTTAAAGAGGCACTATGCAACGATTTTAGCAAAAATTACATTAATTATGCAGGCTGAGAGTCGTTCTGATGGTTCTTTGACACTTTCTGGGTCGTTTGGTGGCTGCTACGACTCCCCCTAGCGCTTCTGGGCGGAGAAATGGAGCATGCAACTTGCTGCCACCGGTCCGAGTTCAATCCGGATGTGAGTCGGCAGAAGTATCCCATCGCCTCTCGAAAATGTAGTCAGATTGTAGTTTCGAAACTGCTTTGCGGCAGACACGCCCCCAAACATGGAACCGGGTGGATATAAACTGCCAGTTGCAAGGCAACTGTTGTATTCATCATGGATCAGTCGACTAAAAAGAGACCCGGGAAGCCACAGTCGGAGGAACAGAAGAAGAAGAAGAAGGAGCTTGACAGAAAAAGAGACCAGACACGAGTAAACATAGGACGAGCTTTTGAGGAATGGCGTCAAATGAGAGACTCCGAAGACTGCAAAACGGATGCCGACTTGGCCGTGTTGCTGTTGAAATTGTAAGTAGCCTACCCTTGGATGAACTTTATCTTTGCAACGTGACTTGATAGTCTTTTGAACAATGTGTTTGCTTGACTTTTTCATTGCGAGCCCTGTATGTGTTTAGCTTGGTTTCTTGATGGCTAGCTCGCTAGTTAGCGGGTGTTTAGCGTAGCAGTCACTTGCTACCAAACACATTTGTTTTTGTTCTGAATCCAGGTTCTCGTTGTGTATTTAGATACGTAGATCGGTCTTCGACTGTCGCATGATTTGTCGCCTGTATCATGCGATATGTCCCGCTGTTTAGCCGGCCGGCTTCTTTGAAAACAGATGCACATGGTAAGGTAGCAGCTACTGGGTGTGCGGGGAGGCTTGTCAACAAGTCTTTACGACAGTGTTAGTGAAATATCTGCGCCGAAGCTGTAGGGGGAGCCCTGTAGCGAAAAACATAAGCACAAATCTGGTGCAGAGCTAGAAAACAGCGAAGGAATCTGGTCTGGAAACTGCTACTGCATAGTCCGGCTTCAATTGTTTGCAGCTTAACGCATTTTTTTTACCTCACAGTCTGCTGAAAGTGTTTTTTAACCACACGCTTTGATTGATCTTCACTCTGCCGTCGCTCGTCATCTCTGCGTCTGATAGTAAAAAGATGAAATGTTGAGCAGATTTATGTTCAACACAAATCTCTCTGCTCTCCTCTCAGCTTCAATCTGCTGGCTGCTCCGGTCACATCACGCGTAAACACACACGATTCCTTCATGGAGACAAAAACGGTGAAGATTTAGTCACATCCACCGCGTGGGGCATCTGGTTTGCTGATAAATCCTTAAACGATCTTCCTCGATGCTGCCTGGATTCCTCCAGAGATGTCATTTCTGGAAGGTGAAGCTTCAGGTGGAGTCGATGTAAACAGCTCCTTGCACACATTCATACATTATAGATGATCTCTGGAGTTTGGTTACCAGGCGATCAAATATGTGTATTCAATCCAAAATGAAATCCAGGATGAATTCTTTAAAACATTTATGAAATCAGTGAAGTGTCGACTGAACGTTTACCGGCTTTGTTGTTTTTGTGAAGCTTAATGAAACGCAGGCGGAATGAAATGAAGAGTGGACTGAAAACTCCTCTTACAATCATCTAAACTCCCAACATGGAGGTGAAAACCCAAACTGTCATGGAAGCAGAACACTACGGTGTGAGAACTTTTCCTCCGAGGATCAGAACGATGTAACAACATGGAAGTTTTGTACGTATAAAACATCACAAACGAGGAATTCCTGATGACTCGTAAATGTTCGGTGCTGCCTGCAGTTTCTCTCTGTTGCATTTCTCAGACAATAAATCTAAAAAATATATAAAACCACATGAATGCTGATAATTAAAAAAAACAATACAGCAGAGACAAAAGCAGCCTCGTAATCATCGAGCGCAGACTGCAGACAGGAACAAGCTGCTCCGCTCTCCATCAGCGCACCGTCATCCCGGACGTTAAAGACGGGCTGTAATATGTTGGACTTTAAAGCATGACGCTTCAAAACGACATCCCATAATCCAACTCTGCAATAACGAGGTGTGTGAGTGTGTGTGTGATAACGTGCAGGTGCTGTTCTGTGTGTGTCTGCAGGTGTGACACCTCGTAGTTTATGGGTTAAATCAGTAAAATGAGATCTTACAGAGTTATAAACTATTACTATAACACCTTCGATCAACATCGCAGGAGTCTTGAACATAAAACAGTAAAACTGTGAGTTGAGCTTCTCAGATAAGATAAAATGTGTTTGCGTGCAAAATAATCGTTTCACTTAACACAGCTCAACTCTGAAGTGGCATCACATCCCCTCAGAAGCACTGAGAGGGATTTACTTTTGGGGTTTTCCCCTCGTGGCACATCAGAGATTAGAGACGATAAAATGAGGAGCTGGTGTGTCTCAGCACACACACACACACACACACACACCTGGACACCACAGTCACCTGACGAGGCGGCACTGAACATCTGTCAGAGTTAAAGGTGATCGTCTCTCACACGGACTCTCATGATGGAGGAAGACGATACTGAGAGAAAGAAGGAACCTCCACCTGGACTGAAGAGAAGCAGAGCGAGACACCTTCCTCTCTACATTGTTCTCTCTCTCCCTCCGGTCTGTGAGTGTGTGTGTGAGTGTGTGTGTGTGTGTGTGTGTGTGTGAGTGTGTGTGTGTGTGTCTGTGTGTGTGTGTGTGTGTGTGTGTGTGACTGAGAGTCATCCATCTCCCACCCTAAGGCGCCTTCTATAATTACAATGGGCCTGCCTTCCCCTCCATGCCAGCTAATGCTCCCCTCATTACTGTGTGCAGCAGCGGTAGCGTGCATGTGTGTGTGTGTGTGTGTGTGTGTGTGTGTGCGTGTGTGTGTCCGTGCTTATCAAATACCCAAACACCACCACCTCCGCTCCTCGGTAATCACGCTCTACATCAGCTGTCACCTTTTCTGAGCTGAAACAAGAGGCGAGGGGCTCCCACCCACACACACACACACACACACACACACACTCCCACACACCCACACACACATGCACACACATGCATACACACATGCACCCACACATGCACACTCATGCACGTGCACACACTTACAAAGACTGCTGCCATAGAAGCAAACATGGGGTTTGTTTTATATGTTTAATGTATTAGGCCTGTGTGTGTGTGTGTGTGCGTGTGTGTGTGTGTGTGTCTAAGTGTGTGTGTGTGTGTGTGCGTGCGTGTGTGTGTGTGTGTCTAAGTGTGTGTGTGTGTGTGTGTTGTGATCACTGGAGCCTGTCTTCATTTAGTGATTAACAAGATAACCTGATACAAGAGATAACAAGTTACACAACACACAGTCATACACACACACACACACACACACACACACACACACACACATGCAGTCACACACACACACACACACACACAGCTGCGGTGCTATGAATAAACCGTCAGAGCGATTAGCTAATTAATCGATTAGTTGCTCAAAAGAAATGCAGTCGCTGTATATTTTGATAATTAATAGTTAAAATTATTTTTCAGCTTCTTTAACGTGATTTAAATGAAGATTTGCTGCTTTTCTTTCATCTGTGATAGTACAAAGAAACAACAGAAAGCCAGCGTCAGTGCGTCAAGGTGGATAATTAAAGCAACACTGTGTAACGTTAATGTAAGAATACGCTGAGTCTCAATCTCAGGTTGTCGGAGGTGAAGCCAGAACGATGGAGGGATGGACGGAGGATGAAGAAGAGAGATTTTGGGTGTCGGCTGACAAATCTGCACTGCAGAGAGAAACCTGGAGTTCAGAGAGTCAGAGAGAAAACATCTGCAGGAGAGAGACGGAGGGAGACAGAGGAGGAGGAGGAACGAGAGAAAAGATGTGAAACTGTGGGGGAGTTAAAGATCGAGACAGGTGAGGGGAAAACAAACTGCATGAGGAGAAAGAGGAGAGAAATCATGTGAGTGTCAGGATGAAGAATAACAGACGGAAACAGTGAGAGATCTGTCAAACACAAGAAGAGAAACAGAGTCATAACCGACCATCGAATCGAGTAATATGGCCTCGCTCTCAGGAGATGTGAGACACAGAAGCAGATGACGACTAATAGACCTTTACAAGTGTGTGTGTGTGTGTGTGTGTGTGTGTGTGTGTATAGGTGTGTGTGTGTGTCGATGGAGGTTACGAGGCTAAGTGGTGCCAAAGACAAACATGTCGTTCCATCTCTGCTCTCTCCTGACCTTATTAGGATGTGCTAACTGAGGGGAAGGTCACAAATAGTGTGTGTTCAGTGTGTGTGCGTGTGTGTGTGTGTGTGTAGGTGTGTGTGGTCGAGACAAATGCCAGGTGAAGAGCAGACGATGGAGGAGGACAGGAACACGACAGGCTGAAGGAGAACACGTCGTCTTAAACAAACACACTTCGAGACGATTCCTCTTCAAGTGGGCATCGGCCATATCCTCGGCACGGATCACTGTATCACACACACACACACACACACGCACACACACACACACACACACACACACACACACACACACTCCTGCCAGCCAGCCATCCACCCACCGCTGCAGGCTAAAGCCATTAGAGACGACACACACAGAAAAGACGACTTCTGTGGACACGAGAAGATTTACGTCACACAGAGCAGAGCTAACCACACACACACACACACACACACACACACACACACACACACTGATGTCGACACTTCAGCTTGAAATGAGGCAGGAAGTTGGTGAAGCGTCGAGGGTTTATCAGCCCGTTCAAATATTCTCCACGGAGACAATGAAGCGTTCAGGAATGATTATCCAGTCGAGTGAGTCGCTGTCTGCAGGTGTGAGCTGAACATTCAGGTTCAGACGGGCTCAAAGATCCTGAATGTTCATGAACGTGCCGACAGGTGCGTACATTTGAATACATTTACACTAATGCGGTAATAATAGTTCACATGAGTCAGTCCTGTGTTGAATGTTATCTGAATCGGTCCGGCTTGTTTCCAGTCGAGCTGCGGTCGTCTCTACAGAGGCTTTGTGGCTTTTAATAACAGATTTCACTCTTTTTCTGGTGCGATTCATTGAAGTTATGGACACGATGTAGCATTAGACATACTGTAATTCTGAAAACATATAATAAATGATGACTGCTTTCATCTCTGCATGTTTTCTGGGGCGTTTAATGACGTTAATTGTCTCTAAAAGTATAAAGCATGATGTGAAATTGGACGCAAGGTGGAATTCTGCCTGGACGGAAATCAGAAACCACAGCTGGATGTCAGAAATCCAAAGCCGACCTGATTGATTTTATGTCTCTTTTGCTCGCAGGAGGGATTTCAGATCTTTCTAATGAAGGATTATTGATTATTCTTCTGTCATTTCCATCCAGTAACTCGAAGCCTGTGTTGTGCATCCATCCGTGTTGTTCAGTCAAACTCATTTATTGGATTGTTAGTTGAGAAGCGGCAGAGAAAGACGGAAATATTTCTCTTCTCCCCTGGAGGTAACAAGGTTCAAATCCCCCGGGCGGACCTGCAAACACAAGGACAGCTGGAGCCTGCGGCGGACCACGCTGGGATGATGTGAGGAAGGTGTGTGAAGAGGAGGATGTGCAGGTGGAGCCACGGAGCATGTTGCTAATGTGCAGAGAGACACTTCCATCCAGCTGTTTCTACACAGCCATTCAAGCCTGAGGAGGAAAAGTCGGCCTATGAATAAAGATAAGAAGCAATAAAATCTGATGAAGTCACATTTCTGCTGTTGCCACACCAGAGAACCCTCCAATCAATAACAGCGGCGGCGAGTGAACTTACAGAGCTACAGAGCGTGCCTGAATCCAAGATGACAGGTTCATGTTGAGAAAATAACACGACCGACATCCGAGGAGGAGAGCAGCGCTGTCAAATCTATCAGAGTGTCTGATGCTCTGATCGATCCCGACCTCTGCAGAGCTGGAGTTGTAGGCACGCACTCGTCCGTGTTTCGGTTTTCCAGCGTCATCGTGCAAATGTCATAATGCAAAAATGTAAAACAGTGAGGTAGATGATGGAAAGGTAATCCTGTGGCCACAAAACTCTGAATGCACATTTGTCGTCTGCTCGTTTTCAAATCTTCAGTTTTCACATTTGATATCAAAATGTGTTTTCGACCTACGTGATAAAAAGTATGAAGAAACAACCGACCAGGGACAAAGAGTCTTTTCAGTCGGACTCGTTAATAACCGTGTGATTGATATAATGACAATGAGAGGAGTTTAATTTACCAGAACCAACCAACACACACACACACACATCAGCGCCGAACGAGACTCCCCATCAGAAGCGTTGCTCACAGGTAATAAGGTGTAATTCAAAAAGATACAACGAGAGTAATAAAGTGGCGGTGAAGAGGAGAAGGTTATTCAGCCGGCTGTAAAAACGATCAGGCTGGCAAATACGAAGAGAGAGGAGATGAAATGTCTCGGCCGCGATCACGGTGATGGAGAGGTAATTATTCTAAATGCAAGTCGTCACATCGGACGTTCGCTCCTCGATCTGGAACATGACAGATTATCGTGTGAACGGTGCCGACGGGCCCGATCACTGTCAACGATGGAGGAAAGGAAGGAGGAGAACAAGTGAAAAGATGAAGTCTTTATGATCCGAGGGCAATCATGGTTCTGTAATCAGGGACAGGAAGACAGAAAGACAGCCAGAAGTAAGTTCTGAAAGATGCTGAAGGCGGGAGACGACGAAGAGGAGGTGGATGGTGAGGAAACAGAACAACATGGTGGTTGCCACTGTTGGTTTTGTTTCCACAGAGGACACGACAGAAGTCTCAAGTCCTGAGTTGGTTTCATCCTTCCATCCTCCCCGTCCTCCTCCCTGTGCAGACTGTGTCGCGCTGACTTCCTCCTTTGCTGCCATAAATATGACCGGAGAGGAATACTGCAGGCTAGCTGAAGTCGGGTTTGGGTGATTTTGTCTCTGCACTCATTCAGTATTATTGAGTTATTACATCCAACTGTCCGATGGAGATGCACGATCAGGTTTATTTGAACGTCTGCTCACCCTGAATCTAAGGGACTGATTCTGACTGATCTAAATGAGTTAGCAACACCCTAAAAAACTAAAAGAACAAAATAAAAACATCTACAATGCCTCCTGAGCAGCACTGTGAGGGCACTCAGTCGTCACATTTGCTTTAATTATTCGGCATGAGAGCTGCAAACACCAGCGAGGTCTGTGAAGTCACTTTGCAGAGTTTCTGGGTATCAAACGTCGAAGGCTGAATACAAAAACACTGAGTGAGTCATTGGAAATAAAAGGAATGAGCCAATAAAGAGCAGAGAGAGAAAGAAAGCAACATAAACGAAGACAAAGCGATAAAGAAAGAACCGGTTTGAGACAAATGTTTCAAACGTGGAGGTTATAGCCTGTTTGTACCCGGCAACAAGTCCCTGCGCTCTGCTCATAGGCCCTGAGGGAAGACACACACACACACACACGCACACACACACGCACACACACACACACACACACACACACACACACACACACACACACACACACACATATTGGCTCACTGAGTTCTGTGATGGAGCGACCATCAGAGACACACTTGTATGTATTCTCAGCACACATACAAACACTACGTGCAAGGAACTGCAGACCATAATACAGACAATATAACCCACTCCAACACACACACACACACACACACACACACACACACACACACACACACACACACACACACAGAGCAGTGGTTGGTTTCCTGGCAGCCGATGACAGCAGTGAGATGTTTAGTATTCAGAGCGAAGCAAAGCGAGTGAGAGAGCTGGCTTCAGCAACAAAGCAGCCTCTTCGTGACTCTTGGTGTGTGTGTGTGTGTGTGTGTAGTGTGTGTGGGTGTGTGTGTGTGTGTGTGGGTGTGTGTGTGTGTGTGTGTCTGGATCTCCCCCCATGAAACATTTGTTCATGCATAAACCAACTGCTCATTACAACTTCTCGTACAGTAACTTGTGCTTCCTTTTGTGTAAGCTATCTTGGATTCAGACTTCGGGAGCAAGTTTGAAGGAAAGACTTTGTTTTAGCGTTTAGACTGAAGTTCTGTTGAACTTCTGTGTTGAGCTGGACGCCGGTCTTCAGTTCATGGTAGCGGACGCCATTTTCTAAACTAACTTTAACCACTGTTGCTCTTTGTTGGTGCGTAAAGACACATCCTTTGGACTGTCACAGAAAATCTTTCAGAAAGAAATCCAGTCAAGCAGCGCGAAGCATCGTCAACAAACCATCAACCGGCTTATGTGAGTCCTCACAAGTATAGAGTTACAGTGTGTGTGTGTGTGTGTGTGTGTGTGTGTGTTTGTCGGCACCATTTATTTCCACACAAATTTAAAAAAAAGGCTGACTCACCCAAACCAAACTCATGGGGTGATGATGGAGGTTCAGCTGCCCTGAAACAGAGAAGAGAACGTCGTCAGCGTATAACTTGATCACAGTGAACTCTCAGTGCAGTGAACACACAGTAAACACACAGTAAACACACTATAGTTGGTTTTCTCCGGTCCGAATCAGGGACCAACTTGTTACAATGTTGCATGTTGCCTCGAGTTTGGTTTGTGTTCACACAGCAACATTTACAAGCGGACCAAAATGTGTGATGCGCGAGGAAACTGCTCTCTAATTGGTCTGAATTTCGAAAACGATGCAGCAACTCAGCTGAATTTAGCACCGAGCAGACAGGAAGTCAAGCACTGAAACAACAACAATATGACATCCGGTTACTTTTCAAAATAAAACACTCACACAGAAATCTGAAAAAAGAGACAAACACAAGCTCTTCTGCTAATCCTTCGATCGGGAACACTTCGTATTGTTTTTATAAGACAGACCTATAACTGCGGTCGCCAGTGATCGTGTGATTATCGCGGGAACTCTGACGCCAGCTGTCTCCCGTACTGCGCCCATAAACCGGTGGGGGTTACCGGACGGCGGAGCAAAACACGTGATCGGGCCGTAACGCAGCGGACACGTATCCGGTGGAAATTCGAGGTTAAGCACTGATGCTTCCTGCAGTTGGGTCGGATCAAGGTTGGATCATGTTCTCACCACAAACGAACCGTACCAGAGTTTGTTTGGAACCGGTTGTTTTGGTCGGCACCCGAGTGAGATTGATGTGTTCACACCTTCCCAAACGAACTGCACCAAGGGGGTAAACGCTCCAGGGTTCGATTCAACCGAACTAAACAAGGACGGTGAGAAAACGCCCTCACACAATGTAACACTGCTTCAGGGTTAGAAATCAACTTTACTGTCCTCCAGCTGCATGTGAAAATAATAACACAGCCAACAATATTCAAGAACTAGGCTGTTTTAAGCGGAGACAAGCTTTCCTCCACTTGCGTTTCCGAGTTGTTTTATTGCTCGACTGCTGTTGCAAAGACCATTTCCTTTCTGTATACATACAACTCATACAGCTACCAACAACACATGGGTGTAATCATTCACTGAGTCCATAATGGAGACATGAAAGCAGATAGGAAGGCTGCCAGCGCTCGTCTTCCTGGGAGGTTTTGTAGCGGCAGCAGACAGAAGAGAGCTTGAAATGAGAGTTGATGGGGATCCAGTCTAACCGCAGATGGAGTCATTATTCTACAGCCATTACTTTGTGCAATAAACATTTACATGGTAACGATACGTTAAAGCACAATGCGAGTTCATGCTCTCTCACACACTCTGATGAAGCGATCGTGTTGAGGATTCCTCAATATGACGCTCATCGTCTTCAGGCTGGTTAGCGCCATCGTGGCAGCTGAGGCGTGATTGATTCTTGGCCTTTTACGGCTTCCAATTTGAGCTTTTCAGGCCAAATAATTAAACTCTTTTATTCTCTGTTGATGACATACTAAGCAGAACGTTGTCTCCTCGTAAGCTAACCAATCACAGGACTCTCTGCTATGTCTTTTTTATCTCTTCTCATTAAAAAAACAGTGTTTTCTGACCTTCACCTCTTTGTCTTGTGACTCATGTTGAGGTTTTCTCTGCAGACCTCTGAACCCCGGAGATCTGACACCTCATTGTTTTTCTCTGTCTCTCTTGGTTAAAGTGAAAGAAGCAGACTTGTGATTCAATCTCCTCTGTGAAATACTACAACTCGTGTTTTTCTCTACCTGGTCGGTCGGGCAAATTAAATTCACATTTCCAGCGCCGTGCCTGTAGATACACGTGCATGTCCTCAGAGATCGCTGTGCTTCGGTGCAGCCGCCCTCCAATAACAAACCGATTCCTCCTCAGCCTTTCGCCTGAGACGCCACAAAGACACCCGTCTCAGATCAGTGGACATCTGTATGGTTTTACTGTCCGGCTTAAAGGATGTATTTCCACTACAGCTACAGGAAATCACTAAGAGAATCGGTAGTCAATATTTCCATGAGAAACATACGAGACTCAGGAGGTTTTTCCTCATTTGACTCGAGTGTTGTTCGGGTCTGTTTTAGCGCCAATTACTCCAGTTAGACGGCGAATATTCAACAGTGTCTGAGAGCTTTTATCAGTGGCTGCTCTAATCCTTTAAAATCCTTTAAAACTTCAGTTCTTCGTCTATTCTCACAGCCATTCTTGTGGATTCTGTGCGTCTGCCAGGAAGTCATGGTAAATTTAATATAGTTTAAAGAGAAAACTGCCAGAGAGCATCCAGACTCAGAAGGCGTGGGAATTTGAATGTCTCGGCGGGTTGAGGGGGCTGATGAGGTGACGGCCTGCCAACGCTTCAGGAGCTAATTCACCCGCCGGTCCGTCTGTCTGACAGCCTCCTTTCTGTCTGACTAACTACCTGTCTGTTTGTCTGGCTGCTCTCCTACAGAGACGTGCCTGAGATAGTGATGAGCTCTCTTTCTTCGCGGCCGTATAGATTGGATTATTGATCCATGTGCATCAGAGAAAGAGAAGGAGAAAGTGTATTTCAAGAAAAGAGAAGGATAATGGCAGAGAAGGAGTAAAAGAGGTCATAAGGTGCTGAAAACACCAAGAGCTGAAGCAGAAAGCTCTCAGAGGACAGAAAGAGAGAAGAGTGAGTTCACACATAGTTTATCTCGAGTCTGAACTCGACAGTCAGAAGAAGATTCGCCACAATGAAATCCAATCTGTAACTTTACTTTATCCTGAATGTCTTGAACCAGATCGCCAGAATAAATGTTGGTTTAACGTATAATCACAACGGATATGATGAAACTCTGCATTTCTTTAGGTTAACTTTTAATTTTCTTTGCACTGGTTAAGTTTAGGCACAAAAAACAGCTGGTTAGTGTTCAGAATCCATCATGTTTTTGTTTAGTAAATACCGAACTCCCCTTAAAAATATCCAGTGGTGTCACACTGGCAGATGAAACATGGTCACCTGGCAGCTCCCTCGTCGAGCTGCTCAGTCCTCCCTGTGATCCAGTTTTATCTCTAACATATCAACGTCTACAACTCATATACTGGAGATATAAATACATGAGGGAGCATCAAATATGTCAGCACCTTAAAGGGATATTCCGGTGTAAATTTAATCCATGGTCTAAATCACAGTGAAACTGTGTTAGACTCCCTCTCGAGAGATCAAGTTAGCAGACCGCTAATTTACGGAGTTTTATCAACCTCAGAAACGACCGCACGACAACAATACACTGCAGTAAATGGATCCAAATATAAACCGCCACCAAAAAGCCACAAATAATGCTCAGAACAGCACCAAACTTCAGCAACAGTACAAATAGGGTCTCAGCACATAGTCCGGGGCATCTAACCTCTGCTAGCTTAGCTGGATTTCTACTGAAAAGCTGACTAAATTTACCACTCTTCTGCAGCAGCTTCCTGTTGACGGGAAGTCCCGACGAGTCGATTACCGAGTGCAGTAGAGTTCCGCGGCTCATGGATGAAAATGTCTGATTATGACTCCATGGAAAAGCAATCAAAGTTCGTATGTGTCTTACCTGCCAGTTTATAACAGTTATTATCGAGAGCGGACAGGGAAAAGAACGGAATTGAGCATTTCTAACCGCACTCGGTAATCGTCGCATCAGGACTTCCCCAACCCAGAAGCTGATGGAGGAGAGTTGAAATCTGTTTTTAGCTTCACAATAGAAATCCAGCTAAGCTAGCGGAGGTTAGATGCCCCGGACTATGTGCTGAGACCCTATTTGTACTGTTGCTGAAGTTTGGTGCTGTTCTGAGCATTATTTGTGGCTTTTTGGTGGCGGTTTATATTTGGATCCATTTACTGCAGTGTATTGTTGTCGTGCGGTCGTTTCTGAGGTTGATAAAACTCCGTAAATTAGCGGTCTGCTAACTTGATCTCTCGAGAGGGAGTCTAACACAGTTTCATGGTGATTTAGACCATGGATTAAATTTACACCGGAATATCTCTTTAAGGTCCTTACTACTGTTCTTCCTCAGCAGACACACCAAACCAAACTAAACTGAGAATAACCGAGAAGTATCCGACTCCTCAACAAACTAGAGAAAGATGATGGACTGTGGACGACCGCCAGCGCCTCAATTCTCTACTGTTGTTTCCCAAAAGTGAAACAATCTGGCGTGCGCTGGATCTCAGAGTCGAGGAGGAAGCAGCCCCTCACATCACTGATTGGTCGGGAGGTGCAACACAAGCAATTAAAAAGGTTCATAAAAGACTTTATTTTTAGGTATTTTTTGGCTCACACAGGATTAAGTCGAGCAGCGAACAAGCTCTTTACAGCTTTTCAAAAATCTCTTTATTGGTTTTGTAAGCTTCTTACCGCTGAACGCAGCAGAAGCATTAATGAACTGATTTCCATGTGACTGCAGGAGGAGCAGCAGTGACACCTGCAGCTCCACCGACAGGAAACGCGTCGGCCGTTAAATGTCCGAGTGTGTGTCTGTGTTTGTGTTTGTGCAGCAGGCTCGTGTCAGAGAGTCACAGCACAGACTCACTGCTGTCGTGTGTTGCAGCATGTTTTCTCGGGTTGTGTAAATTGGCTTTTGCTCGCCGTTATCGCTGCTTCCTGTAACCTTCTGCTGGACAAGAATACCGTAATTAACGAGGACAAAGTCTTCTCAGTCCCACGACACCTCGGTGATGATGTCAGAGAGTTAATTAGCTACCACGTCGACAACTGGAAGTAACAAAGTAAATTTAGTGTAAGAAAAATATCATCAACTGTAAAACTACTGGAACGGCCTCGTCGTTGAGGAAGTCGTCGAGGTGTCCTGATGTCCAGAACACTCTGACGCAACACAAAGACTTTATTATTAATTTGATACTTTGACTGAACGTTGATCATTATCAGTGTTAAGGATATATCATGATATAAGCAAACTACGGCAAGAGAGAGAGCACAAACAGAATGAATACTGGAGACAGGAGGGACAGACAGAGATACACCTGCTGTACATCATCATCAGCAGTGTGTCGTTGTGTTTGCCACTGTGCACATCATGTACACACAGATATATATACACACACATACATAAACACACACACACACACACATACATAAACACACACACACACACACACACACACACACACACACACACACACACACACATATACATTGCCTCTTGCTGGGAACTTGTGGAAAGTTGTTTTTCTTTGTTAGTTGACAAGCAACTATAACTCATGTTGTTTGGCCTTGAGTGTGTGTTTGTTGGGCTGTGTGTGTGTGTGTGTGTGTGTGTGTGTGTATGTGTGGTGAGGAAGGAAGAGAATAATAGAAACATGAATAAAGAAGGAGGTCAACAAGGAGGAGAGAGTCGGTGCATCTGAGGTGTTTTCTCACGCACACACACACACACACACACACACACACACACACACACACACACACACACACACACACTACACACAAATAACAACTGTCACTGGGCAGATGAAATTGCTCCGACTCGATGGGAAACAACAGACCTGTGTTGCTTCTCAGGCAGTGATATAGCAGACACACACACACACACACACACACACATATATAAAGAGGAACAATAAGTGAAGCCCGGATGACACCGGCACTGAATGAGTTGTGGGTCCGCGGGCCGGAGCCGGCTGCACATTAAGCTCACGGTGGTTTTCTCTCCTGCAGCTCTGCAGCTCCTGAACAACAACAACAACCACCAACAAAAGAAACCAACAATCTGCTGCGACACAAAGAGCCAGACGTGGAGCAAAGCTCTGAGGGAGACAAACTGATTACCGCTGTGTAAATGTTCTTGACTTCAGTGTCAGCCGCATTTAATCAGGTCCAGAAAGTGTCCGCTGCAGCAGCACTGATGGATGACGGTCACCTTGGACCTGCGTTTTATCTCTCGGAGCCTTTAAACAATTCGCTGACGACTGTGTGAACTATCTGAGTGACCGCCATCCTGTGACGTCAGCCCGGAAACAGGTGTATTACTTTTTCCGTCTGCGTGTACGAGGCAGGTGAGTTGAACCCAGGATGCTAATGAGAGGTGTGCAGTCTCACCCTCAGGCTCATTACATCATATGGGTACCTGTCATTCAGCAGACCATTAGCAGCGAGTCTAAAGGTCCAGACTCACACTTTTAGAAACAGTAATGAGGAGACAGAGAAGACGGGAGGAGGGAGACGTGGAGAGAGGGATCAGCAGCGAGGAGGTGCTGACGTCATCACCATCAGACACGTCTTCTGCACTCGCTCACCAGTTTCATTTAAAAAAGGTCATTAGCGAATGTGTGCTGCGATTTGAAGAGTGACTGCAGAGATATTTCTGCTGCAGCAGGGGTCTGAGAACAAAAAGAAAGGACCTAAATTCAAGATGACAAGAAATCCATTTACCAGTGTGTGCTGATCGGAGGGGGGCGGAGAGGTCCAGAGACCGGCTCACGGGCCTCAGCAGGCAGCAGCCGAGTCGTCTGGATATAAAACAGCATGATGGATGGAGACTTTGTACTGTTTTGAAAGGATGTGAAATGGAGTGCCTCGCAGGGAATGGGACATTTAAAGTATTTACATATTTGAGTGCTCAGATTAAATTTTCGTGGAGCACCCGAGACACAGGCAGGTGTAGCAGAGTTCTACCTGTCTGAGCGGTTCTGACTCTAGAGATCATTTTCAGCCTGGTGACTCTGACGTCGCTCCAGTCGCGGTCTTCACAGCGAGCTGGCTAATCGTCTCGACAACATGAAACTGCTCACTCCTAACTTATGAGAGACTTTAAGTTTAAGTTTAACGGTGTTCAGCTTGCACTGCACATGAACCCTCTCCTTATTGGGTCAAAGCGCTCCCGACCCGCCTCCACGCTCGTGTTGTGTGACTGATCTCACATCAGTGAAAGAGACCAGAGACGAAGATGTGTTAAAAGTCTCTGTGTGTGTTCAGCTCGCAGCTCTTTTGTAGCTTCTAACCGAATGTCTTCAGTTTCTCTGTTTGTGCGTCATCGTGTTCTCTGTCAGCTGTTTCAGGAGTCCTGGTGAGTTACTGCTGCTGAAAACTCATTTTCTGATGTTGCTGCTTCAGAATAAAAGCTTTGAAATAATGAAAAAACACGAGGCGCTTATAACAGAAACGCTTTGTTAGCATCTGTTCTTCTATAAAACTGCAGTGAGGAAGCAACTCAAGCAGGTAGCCATTACTCCACAAATACTGACCGCAACTCCCAGAATGCACTCTTGATATCTGAGTGTAAATGAAGCAAAGCAATACTCTGATTACAATGCAAACACACATTTACCTCACTGGCTCGACGTAGCAAAGATACAGACACAGAATATAATGTTCTGATTAAAGACGTGCAGCATTCTTTCTCTCCAACAGCAGTTTGATGCAACAATATTAAAGGGATATTCCGGTGTAAGTTTAATCCATGGTCTAAATCACCGTGAAACTGTGTTAGACTCCCTCTCGAGAGATCAAGTTAGCAGACCGCTAATTTACGAGTTTTATCAACCTCAGAAACGACCGCACGACAACAATACACTGCAGTAAATGGATCCAAATATAAACCACCACCAAAAAGCCACAAATAATGCTCAGAACAGCACCAAACTTCAGCAACAGTACAAATAGGGTCTCAGCACATAGTCCGGGGCATCTAACCTCCGCTAGCTTAGCTGGATTTCTACTGAAAAGCTGACTAAATTTACCACTCTTCTGCAGCAGCTTCCTGTTGACGGGAAGTCCCGACGAGTCGATTACCGAGTGCAGTAGAGTTCCGCGGCTCATGGATGAAAATGTATGATTATGACTCCATGGAAAAGCAATCAAAGTTCATATGTGTCTTACCTGCCAGTTTATAACAGTTATTATCGAGAGCGGACAGGGAAAAGAACGGAATTGAGCATTTCTAACCGCACTCGGTAATCGTCGCGTCGGGACTTCCCCGACCCGGAAGCTGATGGAGGAGAGTTGAAATCTGTTTTTAGCTTCACAATAGAAATCCAGCTAAGCTTGCGGAGGTTAGATGCCCCGGACTATGTGCTGAGACCCTATTTGTACTGTTGCTGAAGTTTGGTGCTGTTCTGAGCATTATTTGTGGCTTTTTGGTGGCGGTTTATATTTGGATCCATTTACTGCAGTGTATTGTTGTCGTGCGGTCGTTTCTGAGGTTGATAAAACTTCGTAAATTAGCGGTCTGCTAACTTTATCTCTCAAGAGGGAGTCTAACACAATTTCACGGTGTGTTAGACCATGGATTAAACTTACACCGGAATATCCCTTTAATAATAAGTCACAGAGGCTTCTGTAAGTTGCAAAACAAAGTCTTCTGATATGAAGCTAATGAAAAAGCTGCAACACCCACATCCCAGATCCTCACAGGTGGAGGAGAAGAGTCGAGACAGTAGGCAGAAAGCGGAGCCGACACTCTGCACAAATTCATTAACATCAAATAAATGTGACATTTGTGCGGCGCTGCTTCATCAGACAGCACAGGACTGGAAATGTGACGAGGGCAGACAGTTCAGCTGAAATAATCACGCTTCTTCCACAGGTGTGAACAATTAACGGCCTCGTCTCTTCTTCTCTTCCTCCGTCTGACGGCGAGCGTCTGTCTGGAAATGTCGCCATAATTAAGCGTCAGGTTGACCATCATCGGCCTCATCCGTCAGTTTAATCCATATTTTTGCTCAAGTGCCCAACGAGTGTCATCTTTGGCTCATTACTCAGTTTCTGCAGAACAAACCACTGATGTTAACCCATGACGGGTCAATTACCGGACCCTCTATAAAGAACTCTTGTCTGCTGGCGGGCCGGACCTCAAACCTCTACAGACTGAACCTTTTAGCTCCATTATATCAGTGAAGCAGCTCAGCCGAGCTCACTTAACAAGGAAGGTGGAGAGAGACTGAAGGGTGGAGGTGGAAGGAGTTATTAGAGGACGTACAACAGCTGGGTAATTGAGGATTGTTCTCCCGCCGGATATCCGCCCACATCACAGGTCAGACCGACAGTCAGAAGATATCTCTCGTCTTCGGTGCGATGCTGATGGCACACCGAGGTCCACAGTTACAGAACGGAAGACGAGGTCATTCCTCAGCCAGCCCTCACTGAGAAGCAGGTTCTGCTCTGGTGCTGGCACATTGTTCCGCCCCGACTGCCACTTCTTCAATTACCAGCCGAGCTCGACGACCGCACATCGTAACGAGAGCTCCACCTCGTCACCGAGGAGCAAAGAGAAAGTGCTTCTGTCGAGTTTTAGCGGTTACGAGTCCATTATAAAAACCGGCGGCTCGTCCATTATGAGCTCAGGCCACCAGAGCGTCTCAATTCCCAAATCCACAACCACAAACAAAAGCAATTTACAAGATTCAGACCGACCATCAGCTGCGAGAGCCCGCTGAGTGTTAACAGAGCCATTAAAGCCTGAGAGAAATCTTCAGGGGTTGTTTCTTTAATCATTTCTCTTCCAGGACGAACAGTGAATTTAATGTTTAATACCTCGTTTATTTCTCAGCGTATGTCTGGATTCTGTAAAGGTCAAACTGGGATAAAACCAATTGACAAACAACAGGATTCAATTTAATTCTCTCTTTTTCTTGCATGTTTAACATTTCAGGAACAAACGTCGGGTAAAGTCGTGTCGAGTGCTGATCCGATCTCTGAAACGTTTTTCCGGCTGATTGCTCGTAAACTCGTCGTCAGCTCACTGATTCACACACACGTAAGTCTGTCTCTCCCTGTGGACGTGGAAGTAAATGACGGTTATCTTTTAATATTAACACACGCAACAGCATCTGTTTTTGCCAATTAATTTTATTGAGCTGATATTGTTGTGTTTTATGTTCACACCCGATGGTTAAAGGGATATTCCGGTGTAAGTTTAATCCATGGTCTAAATCACCGTGAAACTGTGTTAGACTCCCTCTCGAGAGATCAAGTTAGCAGACCGCTAATTTACGGAGTTTTATCAACCTCAGAAACGACCGCACGACAACAATACACTGCAGTAAATGGATCCAAATATAAACCGCCACCAAAAAGCCACAAATAATGCTCAGAACAGCACCAAACTTCAGCAACAGTACAAATAGGGTCTCAGCACATAGTCCGGGGCATCTAACCTCCGCTAGCTTAGCTGGATTTCTATTGTGAAGCTAAAAACAGATTTCAACTCTCCTCCATCAGCTTCCGGGTCGGGGAAGTCCCGACGCTACGATTACCGAGTGCGGTTAGAAAAGTTCAATTCCGTTCTTTTCCCTGTCCGCTCTCGATAATAACTGTTATAAACTGGCAGGTAAGACACATATGAACTTTGATTGCTTTTCCATGGAGTCATAATCATACATTTTCATCCATGAGCCGCGGAACTCTACTGCACTCGGTAATCGACTCGTCGGGACTTCCCGTCAACAGGAAGCTGCTGCAGAAGAGTGGTAAATTTAGTCAGCTTTTCAGTAGAAATCCAGCTAAGCTAGCGGAGGTTAGATGCCCCGGACTATGTGCTGAGACCCTATTTGTACTGTTGCTGAAGTTTGGTGCTGTTCTGAGCATTATTTGTGGCTTTTTGGTGGCGGTTTATATTTGGATCCATTTACTGCAGTGTATTGTTGTCGTGAGGTCGTTTCTGAGGTTGATAAAACTCCGTAAATTAGCGGTCTGCTAACTTGATCTCTCGAGAGGGAGTCTAACACAGTTTCATGGTGATTTAGACCATGGATTAAACTTACACCGGAATATCCCTTTAAGTTTCACAAACACAAGGAGGATCTGACCTGCTCGGTGGTTGTGTGAGTTAAAATATCCCCTGATAAAAACAACAAGCATGTAAACAGTTTTCTTTATTGTTGACCAGTTCTATAATTTCATAAATGCAACAAAACATGGTATTAATGTAAAACATGCCAGTACTAATTAATTTAATCCCATTTGAATAAAAATATCACTGTGGTTTGATTGATTAGGGAACAACTGACTGAAAAATGACTGAAATTGCAATATGTCCAAATTCAAATGATCTCAGTTTTCCTGTATGTTCCACTGAAGAAGTGACTCATAAAGCAATTAGAATATTAATCAATATTACTGTAATATGATCTTTCTTGTTTTTGCGTCTCGTCCAGTCCAACTATGACTGATCACGTGTCAGAACAAAAGGGCATCTGCACTGTAACACACGAGGAGGAGGAAGCTCGTTAATCATGTGAAGAGTAAATGAAGGAGGCTGACAGCAGGTTCTTCATCACACAGGCAGCCACGTCCTGCCGCTAACGAACTAACAGACGCAGGATGTTTTACCGAGCACGAGCCTCCATGATGTGACACCTCTCACCTGCGGCTGTGGCTCAGAGGTAGAGCCAGTGTATTTTTATCAAAGTTTGCAGGTTCGATTCCCCTGGTCTGCATGTCAAAGTGTCCTTGGGCAAGATACTGAACCCCAAACTGCCAGCGCCATCAGTGTATGAATAACTGTGAGTCGTTTTGGACAGAAGCGTCGGCTAACTGCCCTACAATGTAAATGTAAAAGAAGGAACTAAAACCTGGAGACACTCCTGCCGAAAATAAATCCAACATGTCCTCAAACGTAAATGACTGAATAGTTTACTGGATCTAAAAAAGTCTGAAGAGTTCAACTTCTTCTCATGCTTAACGCTGTGAAACCGTCGAATGTTTGAAAGGTTTAGGAAATGATCTTGAAAGGTGAAGTTTTGTATTTTAAAACGAGTCACAGACTCTTGGCTGTGGGCGTGTTTGATCCGTCCATATGTGGACCGGACTTCCTCCTTTGCTCCCGTCATATGTTCTGCAGCCACTAGAGGGCGCTGCTTAACAATAAATACAAACGTGGCTCGTCATAAGCTGCTTACACAGACGAGTTATTTTTAATGAGGACGATCAGAAGAAATCAGTTGATTATCAGAATATGAAGGAAACGATCTTCTCGAGCAGATGAAGTGTGGGAGCAGGTGGGGGCAGACAGGTGGAGGCAGACAGGTGGGGGCAGACAGGTGGAGGCAGACAGGTGGGAGCAGACAGGTGGAGGCAGACAGGTGGGGGCAGACAGGTGGAGGCAGACATGTGGGGGCAGATAAGTGGAGGCAGACAGGTGGAGGCAGATAGGTGGAGGCAGATAGGTGGAGGCAGACAGGTGGAGGCAGACAGGTGGAGGCAAACAGGTGGAGGCAGGCAGGTGGGAGCAGACAGGTGGGGGCAGACAGGTGGAGGCAGACAGGTGGGGAAAGATAGGTGAGGGCAGACAGGTGGAGGCAGACAGGTGGGGGCAGACAGGTGGAGGCAGACAGGTGGAGGCAGATAGGTGGAGGCAGATAGGTGGAGGCAGACAGGTGGAGGCAGACAGGTGGAGGCAAACAGGTGGAGGCAGGCAGGTGGGAGCAGACAGGTGGGGGCAGACAGGTGGAGGCGGACAGGTGGAGGCAGACAGGTGGGGGCAGACAGGTGGAGGCAGACAGGTGGGGGCAGACAGGTGGAGGCAGACAGGTGGAGGCAGACAGGTGGGGGCAGACAGGTGGAGACAGACATGTGGGGACAGAGGTGGAGGCAGATAGGTGGGGAAAGATAGGTGAGGGCAGACAGGTGGAGGCAGATAGGTGGGGAAAGATAGGTGAGGGCAGACAGGTGGAGGCAGACAGGTGGGGAAAGACAGGTGGAGACAGACATGTGGGGACAGACAGGTGGAGGCAGATAGGTGGGTAAAGACAGGTGGAGGCAGACAGGTGGGGCAGACAGGTGGGGGCAGATAGGTGGAGGCGGACAGGTGGGGCAGACAGGTGGAGGCAGACAGGTGGAGGCAGACAGGTGGGGAAAGATAGGTGAGGGCAGACAGGTGGAGGCAGACAGGTGGGGAAAGATAGGTGAGGGCAGACAGGTGGAGGCAGACAGGTGGAGGCAGATAGGTGGGTAAAGATAGGTGAGGGCAGACAGGTGGAGGCAGACAGGTGGGGAAAGATAGGTGAGGGCAGACAGGTGGGGACAGACAGGTGGAGGCAGATAGGTGGGTAAAGACAGGTGGAGGCAGACAGGTGGGGGCAGACAGGTGGGGGCAGACAGGTGGGGGCAGACAGGTGATGTGTGTTGGGTGTATTGATGCTTTAGTTATGTAACAATAAGCGCATTAGGAAGCTGCATGTGTCTTTAGAAACATGCAGGTCACGTATCGACTTCCACTGTGAACAAACATTGATTTGTAAGATACACATGTCAGAGACCTGAGGACAGCGTGTGTGTGTGTGTGTGTGTGTGTGTGTGTGTGTCAGCCTGTTATCAATATCATAATCAATGAAGGGTGAGTTGCGCTGATGAACATGAGACTTTTTACATTCTGCCCACTGTGTGCTCAACATTCAGTTTGAAACCTCAGTGCTCACAGAGAGGTGATCTCATCATGACGGGATGACTGATGTCACCAGAGCGTCTGTCACAGTTTCATCCTGGATCGTGTTTAAAATCATTTCAATAACTGCATCAACGTATATTACATCTCTGTACCTCCACAGAGGACGACACAAAATGTATTCGGGACTCACAAATTACAAACGGATCTTAACGCTGACCACGTCGTCTCACGCTGGCTGCTACAGAAATTTAGAATAACAATACTTCCAAATTTGTTGCAACGTGTCTCTTTGCAAAGTAAGAATTGAATATAACGACTGAAACGTACTCGAGGAAGCTGCACAGCCCTGCGAGCGAGATGGAAGCAGCTCCGGAGTGAAAGATTTAATTCAGGTCAGAATCGATCGGTGCAGCGTGATGGAGAAGGATTTAAAAAAATAGGCTGACAAAAAAAAAATGGAGCAACGTTCTGAGAGCAGTGACCCAAAAAATCTGCTCCACACCTGCAGTCAGTCTTTCAAAGTGCTCGGTGTGAACATCAGTGACAGTCAGGGGAAGTCTGGACTGCACCTAGAGTACGCTTTATTACCCATGATCCTCTCTGAGACCAGGAATAGATCTACAACCCCCTTTAATCATCTCGGACCCCCTGTCGGCCCTCACCTGTCACCTGTCACCTGTCACCGGGCAGACTATGCAGATTTCTTCACCTTCAAACACATGAAAGAACAGATTTTGCTCCCTGACCTCGACTCGGTGTCAAACGTCTCACCTTCACCGCCGGCGACACTCACTTCCTCCTCGATTCATAGATTATTTAGACCGTCGTGTCAAAGCAGATGGCGGCTCTGAGATGAAAAGGCTCGAAGTGGAGAAATGAAAAAAAAAAAAGGGCTGTCAGGCAACGTGAGGCGGAGAGAAATAATGCCGCAGGAACGAAACACACAAGTCAGGGAATAAACGACGCAAAGACAGGCGCACGGAGCCGGATGAATAAATGTAAAAGGCCTGTGTGAGACGCAGTGATGGACGGATAGACGGAGGAAGAGACGGAGGAGTAGTAAAAGGAACAAATAGCTGTAATAAATCTTTCAGCTTGTAACTGAGACACAAAACACAGGCACTCTGGGGAAATGGCACGTAATATAAGAAGGAGGGCGAGTGGTGGAAAAAGAGGGGGAGAGGAGAAATTAAATGAAGGTTCGCGAGCGAGCGACTGAAAAACAGATACAAGACAATCCAGAGGACAGAGGGGAACCGCTGGAGGAGACAAATCATGCTTTATAAAACATTAAAGCGACCTGCAGCAGCATCATTATTTTATAAAACTATAGACGTGTCGACTTCACTGTCACGACTCTGCTGCTGCCACAGTTATCACTAGATATTACTGATTTCACTGCCAGCGGTTCTGCAGCAGTTCTGCTAGCAGGCTAACGCAGCACTGACACAGTTACTACTACCACCGAGCCACGGACCGCAGGAGACACACAGACCTGTAATCAATATCTGTCTATCAATCGACTGATTTGTCCTGAACCTCGTCCACACACGGTGCAGCTGCCACGCCTTTATATCGTACGTATCAGTGATTTTCATGTTGGACCCAGAAGTCTCCACGTGTCTCCACCTTTAAGATTTAAATTGTAGAATATCAGACTATAGTGGAAAACATCGTTACTGTCCGAAGCCGATTGTGTCAGCGTAGGATCGACGACTCACATTCACATGTGCACATATTCAGCACATAGAGAACTGACAGATGGTTCAGTCATTAGCGTCTGGAGCGGTGCCGTTATTCTGAAACCCAGAACATCAGACCCGTTTGTCCAACAGCCTGTTATCCCGAAGAAAACGCTCTACAATCTCCAGACCGGCTTCAGCGTTTGATTCTCCAACAGGCTCGACTTTTTTTTTCATCACCGAGGTAAAACTTTCCAACATTTGAAACTTGTTAAATTGCTCGACTTATAAGAAAGTTTGAGAGAACAATGCTCGTGGATTCAGCACCACGGACAGAGACACCGAGTTCTGATTCTTGGGATAACGATGTGCGGTCGTTTAAAAGAGACAAAAAATGTTTCCAACCCTGTGAAAAAGTCTTGATAAATCTTTTCCTTCAGCTGAGACAAACCCTCAGGCAACCGTGTGTGTGTGTGTGTGTGTGTGTGTGTGTGTGTGTGTGTGTGTGTGTGTGTGTGTCAGGCAGGTTCTGATGGTCCAGGTGGTCTCTCTGCTGGTGCCGTGTTCATCAGGATGTTATACCTCCATGCGCCGCTCGCCCCGACACTCACAGGTCACAGCACACACACATCAAAACACACCCACACACAGCTGTCAGGACACACACACACACACACACACACACACACACACACACACACACACACACGCACACACTTGTGAAAAGTCCTTCCTCAGCAGATTCATCGAACTTCCTCCATCTAATCAGCATTTTTGCCTCAAACCTCTCAGTAATAAAACGGAGAACTTCTAATTAAAACAGATGAATGTGAATATTTTTCACAACAGAAGAAGAAGAAGAAGAAGGAGCAGTGAGCAAAACAGGAAACAGCTGAGTCCTCCAACACCTCGTCGACCTGACTTCTGCTCCTGCTCACAGCTAAAAGCATTAGTAAACAATATTCACCCCCTCGTTGGTTAATGAATGATAAACACAGTTTGGCGATAAAGGAGGGGAAGTATGAATAATATGAATTATACATCTTCTCCCTCCGCTCTCCGCCATGTTTGTTTTTCCATACGGTGCATGTGTGTGCAGGAGAAGCCTCGAAGCTGCAGTTTCCATAGGAGCCATTCCCACTGGACCTCCGGCATACAGCGTGTGTGTGTGTGTGTGTGTGTGTGTGTGTGTGTGTCAGCTGTTTGTTGGTGCATACAGTATGTATATATATGTGTGTGTGTTTGTGTGTGTGTTCAATGGGACATGGAGATTCTAATTCTTGCAATCAGTTGTGAGCTGTAATTGCATTTGTGCCCATTAATCACCGTCTACACTGCTGAAGAGCACAGAGATAAAATGTAAAGGTGTGTGTGTGTGTGTGTGTGTGTGTGTGTGTGTCCTGGGAACGCAGAGTGGGAAGGTGGAAAAACCAAACTGGAAACCGGGAATGGAAAATGAGAAACAGAGCGTGTATAAGCGCCTCCATCTGACCCGGAGCTCGGCCAGTTTGTTGCCCTGCAGAACGAGATGATATGAATTCTGACGTGTGATATATATGAAGATGTCAGCAGATGTTTCTGGTTTAATCTGGTTGATATTCTAACAACGGGAATACATCTGAAGAAGAGCATTCAGCTGTAATCTGAGACATCAGGCGACTGAAAAGATGATTTGTTGTTTTTGCCTGAATATAAAACAATCAAGCTACAAGAAATGAGAGATTTGTGATTTCAGGGGGATTTAACGGGTTCTCATTCTCGTCCCTCGCTCACCGAGCTGATTGACGTCCAACACACACACACATGGCGGGAAAATACAAGTATCCAGAAGAGATAATCCACCGAATCTCATCCGAGTCACATAGCCAGATGTATGCAGTATTTGTTAAAGGATGTAAGAACCGAAAGCGAAGTATGCTGTTGAACTTTCCTCTGAAATAGAGCAGAAGCACCTTCATCCATCAGTCAGCTGATTGCTGCAGATAAATCCTGCAGTGCTACGAGTCCGTCTGAGATCTGAAGCAAGATTTAAACATTTCCAACACGTCGATGAATAATCCAGACGGCAGGAACGCGTCAGAGATCGGGAGGTTTGGTTGACTTACATACATAT
>NC_044188.1:3304613-3308675 GCF_900880675.1 Sparus aurata
GTATGGGCTGCGGCTATGTGCTGGCTCACAGAGCAGCGGTGGAGCGGATCCGACTGCAACACGGCCGACAACATGCAGCTAATTAAAAATAATGAGCTGCGAGGGCTGAACTTCCTGCAGCCGTCTGACCCACTGAGGTCACCGCTGTGCTCCTCAGACTAACACACTTCTTATAACTACATATAACAAGAGAATGGCTTCGTCATCCTAAAGTGAAGAAATGTGAATAAAAATTATGCGTCTAATCAGGAAATTTGCGACGGTGAAAGAACATATAATTGAGTATAGTAACATTAGCATGATAAAAGCCACCACTACCAAAATAAAATGCCTGTTCAGTGTGTCAAATTATGTCACTTTTCTGCTTTGCAATGTTTCCATCTCCTCTTCAAAACACAGACATGCAAATAAGAGGCATTGTTAATGCAGCTCCTGAGGTTATTATGTGTAAAAGACCTGCTGAAAGAAGTCATAGAGGGAGAAACGAGCCTACAGGGGCCACTTAGTACACAGCAGAGCACACTGTGTGGAGGAGTCGGGGCTGAAACTTGGCCAACATGCAAAACTACACACATCTGTGCACAGGAATTCATAAACTCGTGTTTCTTTTATACGTTCACAGTCAAACACAAGCACACGCGCCCACATCACAACCAGCAGGTCGTACCCGACTCATCAGAGCCTCCACAGCAGCACAGTTATTAGTACGGTTTCACCAGGAGAGTCCGACTCAGACACAAACACAGCCATTATTAATTTAATGAGACATTACAGCGTGAGCCAGAGGTCGTCTCCACTCTGGAGGAAGACCGGTGGGATGAACCATCATTATAATAAATCAGGCTAATGAAAGGATTAACACCAACACGTTTAACACCACTAAGCTCTTGTTTGCACGAGGCGTCGTTTTCTTGGCTTTAAGATGAAAAACGAAGAGGACTCTCAGTGAACACGGCGCTGTTATTAATGCTGCTCGGGAGAAGTGACAGAACAGTCGACCACGCCGAGCCGACAGGGAGAAGTGAAGTCACAAGGAGTTTGTAGAAAACTCCTTCCTTCAGGACGATGCCAACAGGGACTCGGTGAAGTCTGGATGCATTCGTCAGGCCTCGCTTTCGTCCTCGAGGGCCTCTGCTGAGGCGATGTTGATTGGCTGCTCCAAATCTGAGTCTGAGAGTGTGTCCTGTGTGTAAATGCGAGAGCTGCGACTTTGTATCCGTCCCAATACCCACGCCTGTCCTGTTACAGAGCAGTGAAGTGCCTCCTGTCACATATCTCCAGTAACCGTCACAGAACAGCGCGAGTCTGAAAGTTTAACAGAGCTCATGAGACGCTCGACATTTCTTCAGGCTCAAGTTTCATTTTCATGTTGTGACAACGCTGTGCCTCTGATCTGGTTCTGTTTAGGGGACACTGACACTCGCCTGGGGTTGTGAAAAAGATCTTGTTTTGGCTTCTGTCACCACAAGCACGGCTGGAGATCCACGAGGTACTGAGGTCTCCTAAAAATACCCGGTGGTGTCCTACTTAAAGATGTAACACAACATCACCGCGGCTCTGACACACATCGTATGTACGTGGACACATGTGAATGTTTTCGAGGTTTGCAGAAATGTACGAGACACTTCACATGAACTCACACTGACCCTGATCTTATATCGATGAGTGTGTGCGGATGTTATCTAACAGGAGCATCAATAATCCTGTTAAGCCTGTTTCACCTTGAGCTGCACACCTGATCTGTTTCTGAAACATTATAACTGATGTTTCTCCAGGACCATTATTATAACAGACCTAAAACAGCTTTGTAACGTCGTCACTTTGCAGCCAAATAGGAGAAGTTTCTAACAAAAGGTAAATATTGCTAAAGGTTTCAACAATGTCCTGCACACCAACACGACGATGTCAGACAAACCAGCGATGCAGAGGAACTGAAAACAACAGCAGGAGGCTAGAAGACGAGATAAAGAGTTTCTCTGTAGCTTTTGGAGGCTGACGGAGTTAAATGTGTTAAACGCTCAGCTCGTCTCTGCAGCAGCAGCCTGTGATGCAAACACACACATCTACAGCGTCCTCAGGAAAGAGTGTAATTACACAGTGAGTGAAACAAATCCTCCGTTTTTAAATTAAGGACATTATTCGTTGGCGGGTGATGAAATGAAATAAGGAGGCCTCTGATGTTCTGAGCTGTGCAGATTTATTCTGCTGCAGCTGATCGGTGACACTTCACGCTCAGTCAGCTGTTTGTGTTCCAGATTCATGATCCATCCTCACCTGTTTATTTAAATGCAATAAAATGTGGATGCAAAAATGCCGTCTCAAAATAAAAATGAAATAATTCATCGGACATTCATGTTGAAGCCACACGAAGGTCACGACTCATTATTACAACTAAATCTACAGCTGAATTACTCTGCAGCGTCTCTCCTGGTTTTCACTCTTTCAAGCACTAATGGTGAAACTCATCATGAATTCACATGTTGTGTAGTTGAATATCACATCTTGTTCTTCAATAAGAGCCCAAAAGCTTTGCAAAAGGTTAATAACATGAGGTCAAACCCATCTGCTGCAAAGCTCTCTGCTGCAGGAAACACACACACACACACACACACACACGCACACACACACACGGACTAATACTCAGCTACACACCAGCTCGTGTGAATCCCTCAGTTATAAATTATGGATGTCTCGGTAGGAGCCTGCACAGTCTGGCAGATTTGAGTTAAGAGCGACACTGACGAGCACAGAAGCAGAAAAGTCGGCAACAGGCTGAGACGAGCTCTGAATGTGGATTTCACTGCGCTTGTGCTGCACGTTCAGAAGTCTTTTCACGTGGAAACGTCCTGAATGTTATATGTGTTACAAATCTCCTGCATAAAATGGCTTGTTTAGATCGAGGCCTGCATCTATCATGCCTTTCTGGGTAGAATAGATGATTTAAAACTGAATGACAGGTGTTCATTGGACGCAACTTAAATGCTCAGCACAAAATATTTCACAACAGGAAGATAAAACAGTGACGGAGGGGAACGAAGGCTGGATTAACATCATCCAGCAGGAGTTCAGCAGCTCTGTTTGGCCTCTGACCGCCTCTGTTACTGTTCAACAGCCTGTTAAACCTCTTTTATCTGCTCACGTTGTTTAAAAGCAGCGCAGCGGCTCCATTACCAGAACCACTCAGGTACCAGAAGTGGTTTCACTGTATTGACCCGGTGAAAACGTCGAGCTTACTGTCGAGAACATTGGAGCTTTTTCTGCTGCACAGAAAGACTTTAATGCAAATCTGAGCGTAAGTTAATCAAGTGGAAAATTGTCGGCTGGCTGGTGTGAATGCCTGTGTGTGTGTGTGTGTGTTTCATTATCTTTGACCTCATTTACACCCTGATGTTTCCTCTCTGCTGTTATTCTAGGTTTTTATTTATAAAGAATGATCAAACATTCTGCATTAATCTGATTAAAATTTTCTTTTTCCTTTGAAGTGTCTTTAAATTGTAAAAACGATTTCTCTGACGTCGTTGTTTTAGTCCAACTAACAGTCCGAAACCCAAAGTCTCTTTTTTTACATTACTGCAGAAGCACAGATAAGTAAACATTTCTATTAATGTTGCAACTTTACATTTGTTTAAGTTGAATTTTCTATTTTTCTGTCATGGTTTTGCTTCTGGCTCTGCTCAGGTTTCGGCACAAAAACCACCTGGCTAGGTTAAAACATTGTGGTTTTGTCCTTATAGACGTTTTGGTCGCTACAAAAACATCTGGAAATGTCCGCAGATGTCCTCACAGATATCCACTGGTGAGAATCGACCTGCGGTGTCGACCCACCTCGTCCTCCTGTCGTGAAAGTCAGCTAGGACGCACCTAATGAGTGGTTTGGTTATCTGCCAACTTTAAATTCTGGCGACTAAATAACGATTAATCATCAATCATCACTGAAGCTCTGACTGTTAAATGTATTTTGGTCCTGAATGGCGATCAGAGGACTTCCTGAACGTTTCCGTCACGTTCACAGATTTTCACCGGTGGTTTCTGATCGGCTGCCGAGCTTCACGGAGGGCAGGT
>NC_044188.1:3308875-3332238 GCF_900880675.1 Sparus aurata
TGTAGCTTCATGTGTTTCAGTGTGTTTTCTTTCTTACAAGCTAATTTTAGGTGTGTGTGTGTGTGTGTGTGTGTGTGTGCTGCCTGCATGTTTGCATCGTAGCGTGTCGAGCTCATTCCAAAGCTCCCCACCTTCAAACGAGCGATGAACCCTGACCTTTGACCCCTCGCAGGCCCTAGTTTTTGGGGCCGAGTTGAAAGGGTGTTGTGATCAAACAGCTGACCCTGTTAGACCCTGTTAGACCCCGATGGACCCCATTAGTCTCCCTCGCTCTTCGGACGTTGTATATCTGCCACGCGAGGAGACACGTCGGGCGACTTAACCGCTTCCAGACACGCTTGCACGACACAAACAACAAAGATGTCCGCCAAACCAGGGTTTTATTCTTGCCACACGTACGTTACGGGGCGAGACGCGAAGGTGCCTTCGCGTCTCGCCCCGTAACGTACGTGTGGCAAGAATAAAACCCTGGATTAATAAAATAAGAAGTGCTGCAAATGGAGACTGCAAATTCTTTCACTGTCGCTGCAACAGTGATGCTAACAGATAGCAGACGGCGAGCGTCCAGCTTCACGCCCCGAACTGTAAACCTTCTCAACTCTCGGCGCTCAGCTCTTCGCTCTCTCTTCTGTCCCACGCTGCGCTCACACAGCTTGTTATCTGTGTCCTGAGCTCAGGTCAGAAAATCCTCTCATCAGAACCATCTGATCCGATGTGTGTGTAGCCAACACGGAGCGGCCACGCGGGCAGGTTTAACAGGCTTCTCGGGCTCTCATCCTATTTGCTCGCTCGCTCGCTCCAGGAATTAGGGTCAGTTCTCTCTCTCTCTCTATTTTTTTTTTTTAATTCGGTCAATTCAACAAGTGAGCTGTCTGCTGTGTGAGCATGTCTGCGCACAGCAGCACCGCACCTTGTTGTCGCTGATTGACATCAGGTAGCTGGAGGCATTGCTACCTTTCTCCTTGAACAGTGTGTGTGTGTGTGTGTGTGTGTGTGTGTGTGTGTGTGTGTGTGTGTGTGTGTGTGTGTGTGTGTGTGTGTGTGTGTGACCTCTGACCCCGGAGGGCGAAGATGAAAGAGTATCAGCTGTGTAATCTGTGGCGTGCCCTGTTGTACAGAAGGGAACGTCCCCGGGCTCCCTGCAGGTCTCAACCTGTCGCCGGTTGTTTTCCGCGCTGCTCCCCTCGTCACCACTCCCAGTGGCAGCGGTCCTGTCGGGACACAGCCGGCCTCTGCGGCGATACACTCCACATTCCTAGACTAATCTGAATCTCACCGCTCCTCTCTGTGCTCCACCGGGTGAGATGAAACGTTTCATGTCACCCACCGCTGGGGAGAACGGACTGACTCGACCCGCTGCTGTCTGGATGTTATCGATGTCTGTGCCGCGATCGATTCTGCTCGTCGGTCCGAAGCTACGCCTGTGTGTGTGTGTGTGTGTGTGTGTGTGTGTGCTGCTAATGTAATTATAACACAGGATATTTAACCTCTGTAATGGATGTGGTGCTCAGCGGGGAGGCGGCAGCACCCGTGGTTGTGAAGTTGTGAAATACACACCATGTCTGACATGTAGGGAGGACAATTCTCTCTGAGAACTGTTCCTGATTTAAAAGGTGTTTAATGTACAAACATGCAGAGCTGTGGAGGCCTGACGCGATACTTCTGCTATCGACTTATCGTCCTGATCTTTGGCGCTTCTGTGTCTCGACCTCCAACTTGTTTCTATTCAGTTAATTTTGTTCCAATTAATCTCATCTGTAATGTGAAGAACGACTCGCAGCAGAAACACAACTCCTCCCTCGAGGTATTCTCCACAGATTAAACTGAATGATGCATCAATCCTCCTCCTCCTCCTCCTCCTCCTCCTCCTCCTCCTCCTCCTCCTCGTCTCTCCTGCTCTGTGTTCACAAACATTATGACAGGGTACTGCTCGCTGCCCGGCCCCTCTCCCCTCCGTCCCACTGACTGTGACCACCGGCACAAAGCGCCCATTGAGCCTGTTGGATAATAGCACCCTTCAGCCCCCCGTACTCTCCCTGAGCCCGCTGCTGCTCTGTGACCCTCCCCCAGACCGCCCAACACCAACCCCCAACTCCCCCGACACACTACCAACAAATATAGAGCTCGCTCTCAGAGACTGGACCGGGACACACACTGTGAGGGGGGAGAGGAGGAAGAGGAGGGAGGAAGAGAGAGAGAGGAGGGGAGATACATTTCACATAAACAAACAGACAAAGTTTGGGGGGGAGGAAAGTAGGGAGGGAGGGGGAGACGGGTAAGACAATGCCCCCTCTACCACACACACACACACACACACACACACACACACACACACACACACACACACACACACACACACACACTCTCAGAGGTAATGGCAGCAGCAGGAAGCGGCGCTGCAATGACAGGAAGTTCCCGCTCAGTGTAGCACAGAGGAGACGATCAGCACGGAGCAGAACAAAAGATGGACGTCGACCATACGCGCTGTTTATTTTATATTTTTATGAATGTTAAGCGGTGCGACCACTAGACGGCGCCGCTCGCTCTCAGAGTTGTCCGACACTCCACTTTTTTCTTCAACACCTTCCAGTCTCCCCCCAGCTGGTCGTGTCTGCGTCCGGGCAAAGTTCAGAACTTTACACCAACTTGTATAAACTCTCCTCTAAAAGTTCTGCCACGGTTCTGTCTGGCTATTGGCTACACTGCCCCCAACGACTACCAGAGGTACTGATCCATTTGTCCGTGTTCGTAAGCAGAGTACCGAGTACAGACAGAAGGTACTATCTGTATTCAGGCTGCAACTAATGGTCATTTTCATTGTCGATTAATCTGTCGATTTATTTTCTTGATTAACTGATTAGTTGTCCGTGTTTCCCAAAGCCCAAGACGACGTCCTCAGATGTCTTGTTTTGTCCACAACACAAATATATTCAGTTTACTGTCACAGAGGAGGAACGAAACCAGGAAATATTCACATTTAAGAAGCTGAATTCAGAGAATTTGGACCTCCTCTGTGTTCATTCAGCTCTGAAGCTTCAGCAATACTTCAGTCATCCACAGGAGGAATTCTTCTTACGTGTTGTGTTTATAAAATGTTTGAAAATACTTTTTCCTCTTCCCCTCACATAAGATGAGACGAGATAATCCTTTACATTTGCATCGTTACAGCAGCAAGATTAGTATAAAAAAGCTTTGAGCAGGAGGAAAATAAACAGTAAGAACATTAACATTGCACATAAGAATTCCTTCCTTTCTAACGCTGTAATTATATCTCAGCTGTGTGTTTGTTGACTGGAGCCCCACACAAGTTCTCTGTAGGTGGAGTTAATCAACTCGAAAGCAAACAGGAAGCGTAGGACGAGTTTAGGACGAGTAGCAGCAGCTTCACTGAGCCGCTGCAGGCCGCCGGACGTTGGACGAGAAGTATTTTTGGTCGCTTGACATTTTTTAGGCGCTTCCCGTAAAAAAAAAAAATTATGTAACAAGTCAGGAAAAAGAAGCGTTCTGACACGCTGATTGATGATGTGCCACAACTGAGATGTTTGAAGAGCTGCGTGACAAAGTTCTCCTCAGTCCCGTGCCCACCTCAGTGCCACCGACGGCTTCACAATAAAACTGATTCAAAACACATTTGGGAAGAATGTCGGCTAACCAGGAGCACGAAAACACACAGCGACTGGTGTGTGTGTGTGTGTGTGTGTGTGTCTTTTCTCAGATGTCTGTGTTTATGTTGGGTTCACCATTCTGAGATTTAATTACAAGCATCTCACATGGTTCATTTCTGGTCGTCAGATAATCTATGTGATCTGTCGTCAGGTTCTCCGGATCAATGGCGGTCTCTCTCTTTAACATGTGGGACATAATGTGCCTCTTCTTGTTCTTTATCGTGGGACCGAGCTGCAAACTGAGGCCGGATTTGTTTCCGTCTTTTCTGTCCAGGCGAGAATGATTTCAGAGATTGTGCAACGAGAATTTGGAGACGCGTAAACGATGGGAAAATATGTAGAGAGAAACCAAAAGTGAGTTTTTCTTGGGTTGTTGCTGAGATGAAAAGTAGCACAGCTTCATCTGAGTGACATGAAGTTTGAATTATTCTTTGAGATCACAGGCAGTTCTTATTTTTAAGCTATTGTTTTATAACATCTGGCTCCGCCCCCTTTTCTTCGGCTACTTCCTGTCTCATGAAAGCAGCTCCCTGACCTCCCTTCCTGTGCATTGAATTCCATTTTCTTTCATTCTTGATCCAAAGTTGTTTATTGTCATAAAATTTGGGAAAACATTACGTCCTGGGCTGTGAATAATCACCGCTTTCCCGTCTTTTCTGTGCCCTCCTGCAGACGTTCACGGCGTGGTGTAACTCCCACCTGAGGAAGGCCGGCACGCAGATCGACAACATCGAGGAGGACTTCAGGGATGGGCTCAAACTCATGCTGCTGCTGGAGGTCATCTCGGGTAAGTCACCGACACGAACAAAATTAAGCTCTGCAGGAAGTTTTTAATTAAAGCAAAATGGCACCCGACAGTGATGTGCACGGGGGGGTGCAGGTGGGGCAGTCGCCCCCCCTCGTGGCCCAATTGTTGAAAAACGCACGCTAAAGTGCCCTCCTGGGAGCCAAAACGTGTGCTAAAGTGCCCTCTTGGGAGCCAAGAAAGTGTGCCAAAGTGCTGTCTTGGTTGGCAAAACACACTAAACTGCCCCCTTGGCTGGTTAAAACATGATAAAGTGGCCTCTTGGGAGCAAAAACGCGTGCTAAAGTGCCCTCCTGAGAGCCAAAGGCGTGCTAAAGTGCGCTCCTGAGAGCCAAAACGTGCGCTAAAGTGCCTTCTTGGGAGCCAAGAAAGTGTGCCAAAGTGCCCTCTTGGTTGGCAAAACACACTAAACTGCCCCCTTGGCTGGTTAAAACATGATAAAGTGCCCTCTTGGGAGCCAAAACGTGTGTCGTCTTGGGAGCCAAAACGTGCTAAAGTGCCCTATTGGGAGCCAAAACACACTCTAAAGTTCCCTCTTGGGAACCAAAACGCGCTAAAGTGCCCTATTGGGAGCCAAAACGCGCTAAAGTGCCCTATTGGGCGCCAAAACACACGCTAAAGTGCCCTCTTGGGAGCCAAAACATATGCTAAAGTGCCCTCTTGGGAGCCAAAACCTGTGCTAAAGTGCCCTTCTTTTCGCCCCTGCCCTTCAAAAAGTCTGTGCACGCCACTGGCACCCGATCAATGTTTGACACGTGTGACTGCGTTCCTCTCGAGGTTTTTGAGATTAATTGCAGGTTGTAGCAGAGAAACTGTTCCTGTTAGTAAAGTAGAAAATCATTTGTCCTGCTGTCATCCCCCTAATGAAGCTGTGACTTTGCGTGTGGCTTCCTTTTTCACAGTCACTTCAGTTTTTTCTGCTGCTAGCGGCGCTAACGTCCCCGCGGAAACTTTAACCGTCCCGGCGGCGTCGTTCTGCTGAGCCGGCGGAAACATCCTCAGCTCCTGTCACCGCAGGAGCTAACACACTCACTTTTTTTCTGTTTTGTTTGTGTGTTCGTGTCTGCAGGCGAACGGTTACCCAAGCCTGAGCGAGGCAAGATGAGGGTCCACAAGATCAACAACGTCAACAAAGCGCTGGACTTCATCGCCAGCAAGGGGGTCAAACTGGTCTCTATCGGAGCTGAGGGTGAGCACACACACACACACACACACACACACACACACACACACACACACACACACACACATCGGACCGAACACGTGCATCTGCTCACATTTAATCAGTGAAATTAGAGCTTTTCCTGACTCGGCTGTATGTGTCGGTCTTTGCATCTCGCTCCTCTGTATGGGGCTTTTTCCATGTTCGTACTGAAGGGCCCATTGTTTTGTAATGGTGTTGAGATCATCGAATGCTCAGCAAATGATTTTGAAACCAAGAGCTTGTGAAAGAGAGTCATGTTCATTTCGCTGTCAAACTGGCCCGGCTCGTCCTGAAATAATTAAGATAATAAGCCAGGTGAAGCTCCGGTCCAGCCGGCGGTTCTCTCTCTGATTTGCTTCCGTGTGTCGAGGATTCATCCTCTCATCCTCCATCAGAGCCGGCGCTGTTGTGTACAGATGTTGTTTATTCATGAGGTGGCTAAACAAGGAAGCTGAGCACCTCTCACACGCCAAAATAAAGCGTACAGACCTGCTAGTTCACCTCACAGCAAACAATTTGATGTTTTACTAGCAAAAACACTGCACATGATCTGCACCTCCCGCTCTGTCTGACCCGCCCTTTGAAGGTGAAATAGCAGAGTTATCTAAATAAATAAATAGTTTGTTAGTTAGTTACGATCGGTCAGGGTCAGTCGGAGGACCTCGACCTTTCTCCCACTCTGTCAGGACGAACGTGACATTCCTGCAGCGTGACACTGCGACGATACTGAAGACCGCTGAACACAAAAGTGCTGAAAATACACACACAGTTTCTCTCTCTGGCCTCGTATGAAAGCAGCCCACTAAAGGTCATCAGACGGAGCCAGACGGAGACAAATGCCGACACAGAAGGATTGAAGAGGAAAAAATGTAGGTTGGCGATGACGAGATGGGAGAGGAGGTCGTCCTGCTCCTTCATCCGTCTGACTCGTTGTGGTTTGACCTCCAGAGACTGAAACCTCTCTGTCATCACTTCATGTCCAGGCTGACACACCTTCGCCACAACACATCTGACTAAAACACAACACACACATACTTTTAGCACAATCAGAAGTGAATAAAGCGCAACAGCATCCGAGAGGCGGAGGTGAATATCACATTAGACGTGAAGAATGAGAGCGATGCAGAACAAAACAGTGAGAGTGTGAGAGATAAAGTGGAAACAGGTGAAAGAATGAGAGGAATCTGAGTCACGCTACATAACTTCTCACTGACTCGGCCATGACGTGACGATCCTTCCTGTTCTGTGTGTCGCTGCGTTCATCAACCGGACAATCATCTGCTGGGAAACCTTTCAGAGAGAGCGATGCCGAAAGTCTGTCTGCAAATATGTTGATTTGTTTGTGTGATTAAAGAAAATCTAAATATTGTTTTCCCTGCACACGTCTTACACATATTATAAATACATATAAATGTGTTGACTAGAAAGTAATTCACTCCTTTCAAATGACTGAATGTGCGTCTCTGTACAGCAGATAATGCGACCGTCGTTCAAACAACCAGCTGACTGAATTTTGAGTGATTTTTTCTGAAAGAGATCTTTGTTAAAGTCTCACGCTTCCAGGAGAAACTGGAGGTTTGGCAGCTGCAGCGACGTTAAGTGCAGTTGTGTGTGGGAGTGTTGGCGTTATTAGATGAAAGAGCAGATGTAAGAATGTGAAAACAAGATTTTACGTTCCAGAGTGAAATTAAGACGCAACAAAGAAATCGTTTGTGCTGATCCACGCTGACGTTTTCCTCTCGATGTGCAGAAATCGTGGACGGAAACGCCAAGATGACCCTGGGAATGATCTGGACCATCATCCTCCGCTTCGCCATCCAGGACATCTCTGTAGAAGGTACAACTCCCCGTGGTTTTAATTAATATGCATAAACACATTACAGCATCAGAGCAGTGCCTTGCTGAAGAGCACGGCGGCAGCTCGACTCTCCAGCTGATCAGCTGACCGAGACCTGCAGGAACCTTTTTTAGAGCGAGTTGAGGATGAATTGTGGGAACTAGAGTGGAAGTAACACGGCTAGACACACTCATTGACACACACACACACACACACACACACACACACACACACACACACACACACACACACACAGGGATGAGTAGTGATGGGATACAGTCCAGTCAAAACAGGTCATGTCTGCTCACTGAGACTAATGGTGTTATAGGAATAGGAACACAGTTATGTTTCTTTTTATTATTAATATTTTACCTGGTTATACAAAATACAACAGGTGATAAAAGTGAAACAAATGCTGCACATTGATATAAACTTTTTAATTAGTTTAGTTTCCGTTTAATCCGTCAAATGTCAGAAAAAGCTGATTACAAATTCAAAGGTGACGACTTGAAATAAAATGTTTGTCAAACCAAAGACACTGAATCTAAACCAGTACAGCAACCAATAGTACACGTCACTCAGTGGCAAAGTTGCATTATGGGTAATGTAGGCTCCAGCTTTTGAACAGCAGTCCAGCGGTTGATCGTTGCACAAACAAATTATCAGAATCGATTAATCAGACGAGAGATTCTTTATCCCACTCGTTCTTCTTCCTTTTCAACATGTGGCGCCTACATTACCCACAATGCAACTGAGTGACATCACTAAAGGCGACTTGCATGTGCACTAGTGCTCATTTAGACCTGTAAACGCACTCTACTGTGTAAAATTGGTGCAGTTTACCTTTAATCTTCTAATCCATGAATGGGCTCATCACTCAGCGTTTGAGTCGGAGGCTGAACACTGATGTGTGTTTTCATCTCTGCGTTTGTTTCTCCTGATAACTGTTGACTGGATCATCTCAGTCGGCGCTGTAACGACTCTGCGGTGGCTAATTAAATCCGTCTGTGTTGAATTAACTCTGGTGGGTGTGGGACGCCGCTGAAAGATATTGACTCATATTCTTTTAATTCTCCGTATTAGCGGCTGTTATTTCTCTGACGGCTGTTGTTCAGTAAACAAAAACATCCTTCGGGTTGGACCGAAGCGGTTCAGATTTAGACGCTGCAGGAATAAAATCTGTTTCTCGACTGTTCGGAGACTAACAGACATTATCTTCTCTCCTCTCTTCTCCTCTGTTCCTCCTCCTCCTCTTCCTCGATGCAGAGACCTCAGCGAAGGAGGGTCTTCTCTTGTGGTGCCAGAGGAAGACCGCTCCCTACAAGAACGTCAACGTGCAGAACTTCCACATCAGGTAACACGTTAGCATCCGCGCGTTAACTCATATCATCAGTGTTTTTATTGGATATTAGCTTCTCAGAAAATCACAGATATTCAGAATTTCCATCAGGATTCAGTTCTTGATCTCGAGGCTGGAAAAAATAGTTTTTAAAACTCTCCAGTGAGACCGGGGTGATAAAACTGAACGACAAGCTGGCCAATATTTTAGAAAATAGACTTTCTCAGTTGTCATGGAGAAGTATGATCACATGTAGTCGTATACAAGTAAATATAAGTGGGAGTTGTACGTGTTGATAGGTGGTGTCAACCAACGCTAACACTGATTTACGCTCATTGAAAGCTCATTGCTCAAGTCGAGTCAGATTCAATTTATAAATCCCCAAATCTCCAATCCCCGAAGGACGATCTGAGACAGTCTGTCCTCAAAAAAAGACATTTATAGAGAAAAGAAATGGAAGAAACCTCAGAGGAGGATCCTTCTCTCAGGACGGACACCAAATTATGGTGAAAACACTTTGTATGTATGTAGATTGTTGAACATGTGAGATGAATGTGGATGCAGGAGGAAAGCTGCTGTCCAGGAATATCAACTATTCCTGAAATTAACTGCTGTAACTGTGAGGAAACGTCGCCCCCTGTTGGAGGAACAGGAACATGTCAGATGCTCCTCACAGTGAACCGTTCTGTCGGATGATCAGAAGCCAAATTTCTTTCTCTGTCCTCCTCGTCGTCACGCTCAACACATCTGCTCTCTGTGTCACAGCTGGAAGGACGGCCTCGCCTTCAACGCTCTGATCCACAGACACAGACCGGATCTCATCGATTACGACAGCCTCAGAAAGGTACGCACACTCATCAGACCCTCTGCTACACATTCAGATCTGTTACTCAACCTAAACCGACCTGGACCTCGTGACCACATTAGCTGTGTTCTGACGCTGTGATTGGTTGTTCAGGATGACCCAGTGACCAATCTGAACAACGCCTTCGAGGTGGCGGAGAAGCACCTGGACATCCCCAAGATGTTGGACGCAGAAGGTAAGCCGTCTTATTACTCTGTGTTTACTGTAATCTATTACACTTACTGTAAAGTAACTGTTCTTGATGACTGGCTGTGTTTACATGCACGAACACAGACTGTAGGCCACAATGTGAGCGGGCAGTAATCTGATTAAGAGTTACTTTCACTTTCATTAAGCAGTCGAACATCTGCAGGTCTGATGTGATCGGCTGTTTGTATTCTGGATTTTCAGACACCAAACTGTAATTTAAACCCAACTTAAATCTAAACAGTGATGACCAGCTGCAGTGTGATGTCACAGAGCAGTACGACTCGTCCTGTCTGTCGCAGTGTTGATGTGCATGTGAACGCAGCTTCTGATCTCCACTGTTGTAAATGTGATGTGAGCTGTTGCAGCAGGCGAGGAGCGTCGACGGAGCCTCAGTCCCTCCCTTCATTTCCTCCTCTGTCTCCTCTGATGCTGTGGATTGAAAAGCATGTGATCATGATATACCTGTCTGCGGTCTACCTGTCTGTCTGTCTGTCTGTCTGTCTGTATCTGGGTCGACCAACAAGCTCACTGAGAGCTGACGCAGATATTTGGTTTCCCCAGAAAATACTCAAACAAAACCGTCAGTCTGAAAGAATTGATTCACCTAAACTCTCCAAACTGACACTTTACTTGACATCTATGCAGATTCATAACATGACGTCTTTCTTTAACGACTTAGTAACTCACTGAAACCGTGTCGGAGCTGAAATCATTTACTGCCGTTGTGGTTATTGAAATGTAATACGAGTTTGTTGACCTCTCTCTCTCTCTGTGTGATCAGCAGGAGAGCAAACAACTTTCTGACCGCAGTGTAAATATTGTTTTTTTTAAAGCAAATACGGATTGAAAAAATATTATTCAGTGAGCTCAAAACATGTTTTGAATTTTAAAAATGGCTGCTTTTATTTTGACTTTTGAACTTTACAACACGCATCAGAAATGTTTGGATCACTCGCAGCAGCCAGCACTGAATATTAATCTACAAATAATGTAACACTTATAATCTTATTCTGGCCTCATTTATTTTATCTCGACCTTCATGGAAACGCCAGATTCAAAAGTAATAAATAAACATTAAAATTGCATTCAAATGTTGATGTAAAATTTGAATAAAGCTTTGAAATATTAATCTCCAAAAGCTCCAAAATAGACCAGAAATCAGATTATTTGGCTCTGACAGTCAGATTTTGTGTGTATTCGATGGGTTCTGTGTGGGTCCGACCCGTGTGCGCTCTGTGTTGTTGGTTCTGTCCGCCTCCTCGTTCTGTTTGCACATGAATCATGTTTTGATCGTCCCGCCTGTCTGGCTGTTAACAGCAGCTTGTTAAATGTGTGTGTGTTTGTTTAACGTGACTTCCTACATGTGTGTCCTGTATTTGTGTGTCTGTGTGTGTGTGTGTAATGACTCGTCTTGCCTGTATCTGTGTGTGCGTGCGTGTCTTCCTAACCTCGTCTCCCCCTGTAGACATTGTGAACACTGCTCGTCCGGATGAGAAAGCCATAATGACTTATGTGTCCAGTTTCTACCATGCCTTCTCTGGAGCTCAGAAGGTACCCTGTGACCCCGACTGTGACCTTTAACCCCTCCGTTACTAACAAGGTGCTGCTGCTGCTTCCTGTCCAGCATGGCCTCACTCTGTCCACGGCGCTGCTCGGTCCACAACGAGGACACTGGGAGTGTTGGGACACACACACACACACACACACACAGATGTTTACAGTTTGCTGGTGGAGCAGTGAGTCTGTCTTTGTGGTTCCTCGTAGAACAACCGGGTTATTCATGAAGAATTAAAGTGGAGCTGTTGGTGATTATTCAGATTGGATCAGAGCTAACAGGACGCTGTCTGTGTCCACTGTCAGGACAGTAACCGTGTTTGGACCTGATCCAGATGTGTGTCGGCTCGTGTTCTGTGATCGGATCAGATTCAGATTCTGGTTTCGTGACACAACAGACGAGAAACGACATGAACAGAAAAAAGTAGTTTCATCTTTCGTAACGCGCTGCTAGAAGATGGACCTCCTCCTTTATAGAGCTGATGTTTCCTCCCTCTCCTCTCCTTCACCTCCTCCCTGATGTTTCCTCCCTCTCTCCTCTCTCCTTCACCTCCTCCTCCCTGATGTTTCCTCTCTCCTCTCTCCTTCACCTCCTCCTCCCTGATGTTTCCTCTCTCCTCTCTCCTTCACCTCCTCCTCCCTGATGTTTCCTCTCTCCTCTCTCCTCTCTCCTTCACCTCCTCCCTGATGTTTTCCTCTCTCCTTCACCTCCTCCTCCTGATGTTTCCTCTCTCCTCTCTCCTTCACCTCCTCCTCCCTGATGTTTCCTCTCTCCTCTCTCCTCACCTCCTCCTCCCTGATTTTCCTCTCTCCTCTCTCCTTCCCTCCTCCTCCCTGATGTTTCCTCCTCCTCTCTCCTCTCTCCTTCCCTCCTCCCTGATGTTTCCTCTCTCCTCTCTCCTCTCTCCTTCACCTCCTCCTCCCTGATGTTCCCTCTCTCCTCTCTCCTCTCTCCTTTACCTCCTCCCTGATGTTTCCTCTCTCCTCTCTCCTCTCTCCTTTACCTCCTCCCTGATGTTTCCTCTCTCCTCTCTCCTCTCTCCTTTACCTCCTCCCTGATGTTTCCTCTCTCCTCTCTCCGTCACCCTCCTCCTCCCTGATGTTTCCTCTCTCCTCTCCTTCCCTCCTCCTCCCTGATGTTTCCTTCCTTCTCTCTCCTCTCCTCTCCTTCACCTCCTCCTCCCTGATGTTTCCTCTCTCCTCACCTCCCCTCCTCCCTGATGTTTCCTCTCTCTCCTCTCTCCCTCTCCTTCCCTCCTCCTCCCTGATGTTTCCTCCTCTCTCCTCTCTCCTTCACCTCCTCCTCCCGATGTTTCCTTCTCTCTCCTCTCTCCTCCCCTCCTCCTCCCTGATGTTTCCTCTCTCCTTCACCTCCTCCTACCTGATGTTTCCTTCTCTCTCCTCTCTCCTCTCTCCTCTCTCCTTTACCTCCTCCCTGATGTTTCCTCTCTCCTCTCTCCTCATCTCCTCCTCCCTGATGTTTCCTCTCTCCTTCACCTCCTCCTCCCTGATGTTTCCTTCTCTCTCCTCTCTCCTTCACCTCCTCCTCCCTGATGTTTCCTCTCTCCTTCACCTCCTCCTCCCCGCTGTTTCCCTTCTCTCCTCCTCTCTCCTTCACCTCCTCCTCCCTGATGTTTCCTCCCTCTCTCCTCTCTCCTTCCCCTCCTCCTCCCCGATGTTTCCTTCTCTCTCCTCTCTCCTTCACCTCCTCCTCCCTGATGTTTCCTCTCTCCTTCACCTCCTCCTACCTGATGTTTCCTCTCTCCTCTCTCCTTCACCTCCTCCTCCCTGATGTTTCCTCCCTCTCTCCTCTCTCCTTTCACCTCCTCCTCCCTGATGTTTCCTCCCTCTCTCCTCTCTCCTTCACCTCCTCCTCCCTGATGTTTCCTCCCTCTCTCCTCTCTCCTCTCACCTCCTCCCCCTCCTCCCTGATGTTTCCTCCCTCTCCTCTCCTTCACCTCCTCCTCCCTGATGTTTCCTCCCTCTCCTCTCCTTCACCTCCTCCTCCCTGATGTTTCCTCCCTCTCTCCTCTCTCCTTCTCCTCCTCCTCCCTGATGTTTCCTCCCTCTCTCCTCTCTCCTTCACCTCCTCCTCCCTGATGTTTCCTCCCTCTCTCCTCTCTCCTTCACCTCCTCCTCCCTGATGTTTCCTCCCTCTCCTCTCCCCGTTGGCCTCCGACAGGAAGCCTGTTGACGTGTCTCTTGTTTTCACCTCTTTAATTATTTTTTGGCTCGTTCAGAACTTGTTTGTGTTCCTCTGCGGTCTCAGGAGAGGTGTGTGTGTGTGTGTGTGTGTGTGTGTGTGTGTGTGTGTGTGTGTGTGTGTGGTTGATCATCATCATCGTCGTTGTTGAGACAAACACACAGATCTGGGAATGAGTGTGTGTGAACTTGTTCTCTTGAATTATTGACGTTGAATCAGAAACTACAGACTTTCTGCTTTTACCAGCAAACTCCCTCATTCACACGAATGTGGAGCAGTTTATTCTTCATCTGGTCATTTGGGTTTTATGTTCTGTTCACTTCGGCTGCTTGAGAAGTTAAATTTGCAGGAGAATCTGAAACTGCTCGTTGAAGTCGTCTTCAGACTGCCTTTTGTTTCTCTGCAGTTTTCCTGAAGTTAATATTAATATATTTTTTGTATTTACACCTTTTGAGAGCAGAGACGTCATAAAGTCCTTCACAGAGGCAGTAATGCATTAACGTACTGTACTTATGTAGATATAAAACATAATAAAAGCAGCAATAAACAAAAGTTCTCCACTAGAACCTGATCAATACTGATTGTATGGGTTAAAATGGTCCTGATAAAGATGTACTGACCAGTAAACACGCTGCAGTTGTTTCATAGCGTCTCTGTTCTGAGAAGACTTTCAGTTTCAGACCTCGCTGCAGTTTTATTTCGTGGCGTCCATCAGTAATGACGTCACTCTCACCTGCCGAGTGAGCCGAACTGAAGGACCGACCTGTTCCAGACTGAATAAACTGACCAGCAGTCAGTCAGTGTGTGTTTGTGTCCCAACCTTCAACTTGTGTCCAACTCAACTCTCAGCAAGAGGTCAATAACCGTCCTCTCCTCATCACACCTCAGTGTGGAGGAGCTGGAAGCTGTGGTGCTAAAGAGGAGGACGCTTCCTCCTCCTCCTCCTCCTCCTCCTCCTCCTCGTTCTCACATCCTGCAGGGAGCAGGAACCATGTAGCTCTGGGTAGCTTTGGCTTCACTCTGCCTCTCTCTCTCTCTCTCTCTCTCTCTCTGTGTCTGTCTACCTCTCTTTGTCAAACGCTCTCTCTCCTGCGGGGTGCTGGGTGATGCGTAGACATCGTGGGTACGCTGCGGCCGGATGAGAAGGCCATAATGACCTATGTATCCTGCTTCTATCACGCCTTCTCTGGCGCACAGAAGGTGAGCTCGCCACGCTCCAGACTCACACTAACACCTCACTGCAGCCACCAGGGTTCCCATCAGCCACAGCCCAGACAGAGAGGGTGGTTCTGCATGAAACTGGGGAGTTTAGTCGATATCAGCTAGCGTCCAGAAAAGGGTTTAAATCAGGAATATACTGAAATGTTTAATTTCTCCATGTTGGGAGGCTCGGGTGATTAAATTAACTCTTCAGTTAACAACTGCTGATGTAAAGACATCATTTAAGTCTCTTGGTTCGCCATTTTCTCCCTTTTTAAACCCCAACTACTGACAAACTGGTGATCTTAGAAACTCTATTTTCCATTTTCCTTTCAAAATAAGAGCCTGAAAATGCCCTAACATTTAATATCGATGTATAGAATAGAATGATATAGAATGATATCGCATACGACGGCAAATCAGACACATAATCGATCATGTCTATCGGCAGGAGCCTCCTTGTAGAGTCCAACAGTGTCTCAACTAAACTAAACTAAACTCAGTCAGGAGGTTTGATGATGGGAACTCTGGAACAACAACAACAACAACGATAACGCTTTCTGATGCTTCTGTTTTGGTTCTCTGGACATCGACTCTCTTTCCACCAAATATATTTTTACTTTAAGGTCCGGACTTAAATTCCCAAACTCACATCAGTCGTCTGATCAGTTTCACCTGATCGTTCTGCTGATGTGGTTCTGGGAAACCCGACCAGTTTGGGTTCATCACTGTCTCTTCATTTTCTCTTCAGCTATTAACACCTCTAAACTCTGAGTGTTTTATCAAACGATGTGATTTATCTGTGCTAGATAAGTTTTATTTAATCTCAGAAGATGAAACAAACATACAGTGAGGAGAAGACGTTTCTGATCAGATGAATACAGAGTGTAAGTGTGTGTACTGTGTTTGTTATTCCAGTGGAACAGTAGTGTAATGAGCCACTGATGGACTCCAGCGCGTCACCAACCTGTAACTAGACGTACGACTGCCTCCTGAGTTGTGACGGGAGACGCATGGAGCTTTAAAACACACACTGATCGTGGCACATTGAACTAACCACCAGCAGCCGGAGCATGTTTTTACCAGTCAAATACAAACTTCATTTGACTTACAGTGATTAGAAGTTTTGGCTTTTTTTTTTTTGCACTTCTTTGATAACGTGTGCCTGACGTGCTGTAGTGTGAGGATTTGATCGTGTTCACTGCCTGTGTGTGGAGTGTGATCGCACTTTTATTGCGAGCAAGACGTTTATTATAACAGAGGTAATGAGAGCTGAGGGTGACGTGCTAATACCAGCAACAGACACTTTGTTTTTAGCGACTTTGTTCTCACTAAGCTTCGAGCACAGTGAGTGAGTGCACGTGATGACACCAGTTGTTTTTATCCAATCACTGCGGGCGCACTCATCGCTCTGTGTCCTGTGATAGGCTGAGACGGCCGCGAATCGTATCTGCAAAGTTCTGGCTGTCAACCAGGAGAACGAGCAGATGATGGAGGACTACGAGAAACTGGCCAGCGATGTAAGTTCAACGTTTATCCTCAAATCATTGTGCTTTTACTTTCAGAGCAGGTAAATCAGTTTTCACCTGAGCTGTTTTAATCTACCAGATGTCTCGTCATGATTCTCTTATCATCGAGGAAGCATCTACGTTAGTGATTGTTGACAGCCTGATTATTATTCAACCCGTTTCCTCCTCGTCTTCCTCTCCGCCTCCAGCTGCTGGAGTGGATCCGTCGCACCATCCCCTGGCTGGAGAACCGAACCCAGGAGAAGACTGTAAACGACATGCAGGCGAAACAGGAGGACTTCAGAGACTACCGCTGCGTCCACAAACCACCCAAGGTTCAACATCACCTCAGGATGCGTCTGTTTGTTTCCTCTGCTGGTCTGTTCACCGACACTGAGCCCACCTCCTCTCTGTTCTTCAGGTCCAAGAGAAATGTCAGCTGGAGATCAGCTTCAACACTCTGCAGACTAAACTGAGACTCAGCAGCAGACCTGCCTTCATGCCCTCAGAGGGACGCATGGTGTCTGTAAGTATGCAGACGTGCAGGCGTCAGGCGCCACGCGACACTCTGCACCGACAGCTCTGTAAGTCGTAACTTCTGCTGTTTTGTCGTCAGGATATCAACGGAGCGTGGCACACTCTGGAAGGAGCAGAAAAGGGCTACGAGGAGTGGATCCTCAGTGAGATCAGACGTCTGGAGCGACTGGAACATCTGGCGGAGAAGTTCCACCAGAAGGCCGCCATCCACGAGTCCTGGACCGATGGTGTGGAAACCTTTCATCACACACACACACACACACACACACACGTATTCACAGTGAAACAACCACATGTCAAAGTGTCGTCAGAGTGAATCGGTCTGACAGGTTTAATGTGCTGAATGAATGCAGGTAAGGAGGCCATGTTGACCCAGAAAGACTACGAGACTTCCACCCTGTCAGAAGTCAAGGCGTTGCTAAAGAAACACGAGGCCTTCGAGAGCGACCTGGCCGCCCATCAGGACAGAGTGGAGCAGATCGCCGCCATCGCACAGGAGCTCAAGTAAAGACGAACAGCATGAAGCGCTCTGCAGAGAAAAATCATTGTTACTGAATCATTCAGCGGTGTCTGATGTGAACTCTCTTCTGTGTTTCACAGCGAGCTGGATTACTACGACTCCGCCAGCGTCAACACCCGCTGTCAGAAGATCTGCGATCAGTGGGACGTCCTGGGAGCCCTCACCCAGAGCCGCAAGGAGTCGCTGGAGGTACGACTCACCATCCAACACCAGTCTGTGTCATACTGGAGTCTTTGGTCAGATGTTGATAAAACAAAGTCCATCACACCGTTGATTTGCAAGATCTCGATGTGTTTTACTCGAGACAGGTTTGTTCCAAATGTTCTAAACAAGACGGCGCATTTGAAGCACACGTTTCTCACCGATGTTGCCTCGTGAACCCGAAACTACGGTGGCCCTGAGAGCTCAGTGCACTGCTGCTTAAAGGGATATTCCGGTGTAAATTTAATCCATGGTCTAAATCACCGTGAAACTGTGTTAGACTCCCTCTCGAGAGATCAAGTTAGCAGACCGCTAATTTACAGAGTTTTATCAACCTCAGAAACGACCGCACGACAACAATACACTGCAGTAAATGGATCCAAATATAAACCGCCACCAAAAAGCCACAAATAATGCTCAGAACAGCACCAAACTTCAGCAACAGTACAAATAGGGTCTCAGCACATAGTCCGGGGCATCTAACCTCCTGCTAGCTTAGCTGGATTTCTACTGAAAAGCTGACTAAATTTACCACTCTTCTGCAGCAGCTTCCTGTTGACGGGAAGTCCCGATGAGTCGATTACCGAGTGCAGTAGAGTTCCGCGGCTCATGGATGAAAATGTATGATTATGACTCCATGGAAAAGCAATCAAAGTTCATATGTGTCTTACCTGCCAGTTTATAACAGTTATTATCGAGAGCGGACAGGGAAAAGAACAGAATTGAGCATTTCTAACCACACTCGGTAATCTTCGCGTCGGGACTTCCCCGACCCGGAAGCTGATGGAGGAGAGTTGAAATCTGTTTTTAGCTTCACAATAGAAATCCAGCTAAGCTAGCGGAGGTTAGATGCCCCGGACTATGTGCTGAGACCCTATTTGTACTGTTGCTGAAGAAAACACGCAGCAAGTAATAAAGACCAAACATACAAACACGACCAAATACAGACGCCGTCTCCAGGGGACACTGTGAGTCTGCAAACTACAGAGAGACTGACAGATACCTGGTCCTGATGCCTCGTACATTCTTGTCATTAATTCAATAAAGTATATTTGAATCAGCCCCTCTTCTCTCTCTCTCTCCGGTCCAATAGAGGACAGAGAAGCAGCTGGAGTCGATAGATGAGCTTTACCTGGAGTACGCCAAGAGAGCAGCACCCTTCAACAACTGGATGGAGGGAGCGATGGAGGACCTGCAGGACATGTTCATCGTCCACAACATCGAGGAGATCCAGGTAAATAAAACTGGGCAGGAAGCTGATCATAACGGCAAATATTTCAAAGAAACAGGGCAGGAAACAAAGAGTTATAAACTACATCAGGCATAAGTCTGGTTTTGTTTTTAGTTTCTTTGTGGTAGAAAAACTAAACCTGTTTCTTATGTTTTCCTCCTCAGGGTCTGATCACAGCCCACGAGCAGTTCAAGTCCACTCTGCCGGAGGCCAACAAGGAGCGAGAGGCCATCCAGGCCATCCAGGCCGAGGTGCAGAAGATCGCCCAGAGCAACGGCATCAAACTGAGTGGAGCAAACCCCTACACCACCATCACACCTGAGAGCATCGACAACAAGTGGGAGAAGGTAGGCCCGGCCGCTAGTTCTGATGTTAACGTCGTTCTGGACTGCAGCTTCAGGTGTGTTCTGTTACAGCTGTGTGTGTTTCTGATGTCATGACGTCGTGTGTGTGTGTGTGTGTCTGCAGGCGATGCAGATGGTGCCGCAGCGTGACAGCGCCCTGCAGGAGGAGCTCAACAAGCAGAACTCCAACGACACGCTGAGAGCCAAGTTCGCCACTCAGGCCAACGCGGTCGGCGCCTACATACAGGCCAAGATGGAGGTAACGGATTAGCCCGCGCAGGGTGGCGCTCACTCACCATCGTGTTGAAGCGCTTCGTCTTCGCGCAGCTGTGTGTAGTTTGAGACAGTTCTCAGGCCAACATTGTTCCACAGTGAGCTCACAGAGCAAAGAGTCGACAGGGTTTTAGGTGTGCTGGCGACGGGAGCGATGATCCGAACTCATCCGTGCAGGGTTCTGATTGTAACTTGTTTACTCTTGTTTATTCCTCCTCACCAATTTTGCGTGTTGAGGTCTTTGACATGCTGCACATTCACAGCTTCACTCAGCTGTTCATGACACGGAGCCAAACCTTTTGATCTGCTCTGATTCTGGAAGTGAATTTTCTGTTTTCACTCCACTGACATTTCAGAACATCCTTACATAAAGCACTTAAAGCCTGCAGCCAAGCCGATCAATTATATGTTAGATAACCATCATCCCACAATCTCAGAGCCTGTGGTCGGCCTGTCTTTGATGGCTTTCATGTCCCTTTTCATCGTCGCTTCAGAGTCGCCTCTACAGACTTCACACTGTGCTGCTCGATTCTGTTTCTGATCAAATAAGTGCCACATTTGTTGGACAAACAGGAAAGTAAACACTGTTTCTGTGTTGGCAGGAAATTGGAAGGATATCCATTGAAATGAACGGCACTTTGGAGGATCAGCTAACCAACCTGAAGGACTATCAGGACACCATCATTTCTTACCAGCCCGAAATCAACACGCTGGAGGGAGACCACCAGCTCATCCAGGAGGCCCTCATCTTCGACAACCAGTACACTTCGTACACAATGGAGGTAACGCACAGCTCTGACGCTGCATGAATAAACCCCGACAGTGTTCACGTCGTGCTCTCACATCCACATGTAGGACAGAAGCAGCTGAAGAACATTAAAGCTTCTGTCTGTGTAACACTTTCCTCTTTAACTCCCTGCAGCACCTCCGTGTGGGTTGGGAGCAGCTGCTGACCACCATCGCCAGAACCATCAACGAGGTCGAGAACCAGATCCTGACACGTGACGCCAAGGGCATCAGCCAGGAGCAGCTCTTCGAGTACCGCGCCTCCTTCAACCACTTTGACAAGGTCAGGGCCCCGAGCTCCGGGCTCACGGCTGCTTCACCACACCGCTGTTGTCCTTTTTATGCCGACGAAGTGTCAGTACTCGGGCTGAGAGCTAAACAGAATATTATAATATATAACAGAATGTGTAAGAATATAAAACAGATGGTTCTGAAAGGGATATTCCGGTGTAAGTTTAATCCACTTTAATACTGAAAAGCTGACTAAATTTACCACTCTTCTGCAGCAGCTTCCTGTTGACGGGAAGTCCCGACGAGTCGATTACCGAGTGCAGTAGAGTTCTGCGGCTCATGGATGAAAATGTATGATTATGACTCCATGGAAAAGCAATCAAAGTTCATATGTGTCTTACCTGCCAGTTTATAACAGTTATTATCGAGAGCGGACAGGGAAAAGAACGGAATTGAGCATTTCTAACCGCACTCGGTAATCGTCGCGTCGGGTCTTCCCCGACCCGGAAGCTGATGGAGGAGAGTTGAAATCTGTTTTTAGCTTCACAATAGAAATCCAGCTAAGCTAGCGGAGGTTAGATGCCCCGGACTATGTGCTGAGACCCTATTTGTACTGTTGCTGAAGTTTGGTGCTGTTCTGAGCATTATTTGTGGCTTTTTGGTGGCGGTTTATATTTGGATCCATTTACTGCAGTGTATTGTTGTCGTGCGGTCGTTTCTGAGGTTGATAAAACTCCGTAAATTAGCGGTCTGCTAACTTGATCACTCGAGAGGGAGTCTAACACAGTTTCACTGTGATTTAGACCATGGATTAAACTTACACCGGAATATCCCTTTAAAGCCGATTACTGATACTTGTTCTGTTAAGCAAAGGAAAACACCACCGTTAGCTCTCAACTCAAATACTTGTTACTCATGTCGGTCGTATGTAGTCGTGTTTAAAATTCAGACTTCCTGAAGTCGTCTGAACATTTTGTGTCTTCGGCTGTTTGTGTATTAATGTGTAACATGACTGAATGAATGTTTAGACTTTACAAGAGGGTGGGAGAGGAACCAGACGTGTGAGTATTCATCCTGGTGTTTTTGCACAGGCGAGCACGTGTTGGTTTTCTTCAGGTGTTAGCAGAGCAGAGCGGCGGCTGTATCTGAGTCTACAGGCGCTGCTGCTGGTGCTGGTGACGGGTTTCTCCACATGACAGATAATAAATGCAGTATTTGTTGTTGTAGGTTGTGTTTCCCCCCGATCACTCTAATCAGAAGATTAACTAAACTTTCTTGTTTATGTCAGTCAGAACATTTTATTTGTAGTTCAGCTTCATCTGTCTGCAGAGCTGCTGCTGACGTGGATGTTAAAGTCAGAATATGTCACCAGACGTCTGTGTGTTGTGGTCGTTGTCAAAGCTCACGAGCACGAGACGGACACCGCCATCATTCACCATCTCACTGTGTGTGTCACTGTGTGTGTGTGTGAGTGTGTGTGTCACTGTGTGTGTGTGTGTGTGTCTGACATGGTGGTCCATAAACACTCGGTCTCACTCACCCGTCTGACCCGTTGTTGTCACATCAGTGTGTTTGAGCGCACAACGCATCGAGAGTTCAGAATAATGTACAGTGATCGTTTCCATTTTGGATTTTGGATGAATTTTCAGTGTAACTCTTGAGATGTGTTGTCCTCACACACGTGTACATGTTTGTGTAGAGAAGTGACTGGCTGTTTGTGTGTGTTGGGTCCATCATGGCGGCCTGCTGAGTTGTGTGTGTTGACATTGTCTAAACATCCATGATTGTCTGTCCCTCCATCCTCCATGTCCTCATCCTCCTCCATGCATGCTGTGGATCACACGGTCACCCTCCACCACCTCCACCACCATCCCTGTGTTGCGATTGGTTCATCCTCATGACGTGGCGCTCTGTCATTGGGTGTTTGGCCGATCTCAGGACCACAGCGGGGCCCTGCAGGCCGAGGAGTTCAAGGCCTGTTTGATCAGTCTGGGCTACGATGTGGAGAACGACAAGCAGGTAGGAGCTCCAGGAGAAGAGGAGGTGACGGTCAGGCCTGCGAGCAGGAGAGCAGAGCGGCGTCACTGCCAGGACTATGATATATTAATACACCGTCACAATGTCGTTAGGTTTTCTTTTTAAACTTAGTTAGACAGTTAGACACACTGTAGTATCTTAAAATCATGAGTCAGTCATAAAAGTTGACTCTTTTAACTGTGATTTAACAGAAATGTGACTCGAGCAAGTCCAAAGTTTTAGTTGTCGGGCAAGTCAGATAAAGTCGAGTCCCGAGTTAAATGAATAAATACATTTATCAACACTTATTTCAACTTAAGAATAAAGAAATTCCCTCCCCATCACACTCAAACAGTGAAATACAGCCGGACTACATGAACATAGACGAGTTTTAGCTTTCGTACACAGAAACACGACATCGTCATGAACATCGCACATGAAGTAAAAGTAGAAAGAGGCTCAGCTGCAGTTCAGATCTCGTGATATAAACCTGTGCAGTGATCCGTCGGTTCTCCTGCTCCGAGGTTCTGATGAGCTCCCGGGTCAGACGCGGTTCAGTCCGTCAGCATGGAGACTTGGAGAGATGTTGTGTCTCTGTTTGTCCACCGGGGGTCTCTGTTGCTTTGTGCTGCTTCACCTCCACCGAGCTCCCTCTCACTCTCTGAGCAGACCTGTCTCTCTCTCTGTCTGTCTGTCTCTCTCTGTCTCTCTCTCTCTCTCTCTCTCTCTGTCTCTCTCTCTCTCTCTCTCTGTCTGTCTGTCTCTCTCTCTGTCTGTCTGTCTGTCTGTCTCTCTCTCTCTCTCTGTCTGTCTGTCTCTCTGTCTGTCTGTCTGTCTCTCTGTCTGTCTCTCTCT
>NC_044188.1:3332738-3368572 GCF_900880675.1 Sparus aurata
ACACTACACGTCTCAGGTGTTTTCAGTGAGTGTGACGAGAGACGTGTGAGGTCGTTTGAGAGGAGCATGACATCATCACGCTCATCAGACTCCTGCAATGTTCTTTAAAAACTGTATCAGAGGCTCCTGTTTACGTTTTGTTTATAATGTTTGGATTTAGCATCTGCACAAAAAAGATGTGTACGGTGACCTGGAAGGGACAGAGAGAAATATATTCACGACTGGCAATTTGTTAAAAGGCAATTGTAGTTTAATTTGTGTAAAAACTCTTTTTGGGCCCAAATTAAGGTTGTTTTTGGTGAGTTGATATTTTATGATTGACAAATGCTCCGTCTTTTCCCTGTTTCGTGAGGATGCACCACTACTTTCCTTCGTGGTCTCACATATCCCAAGATGCTTTGCGTGCCTGAGAAAGAAGAAAGAAAGAGAGAAAATGGCGACATTGCGTGGCGTAGATCGTCACTTTCACGGGCCTGGGCGGCAGAAATCGTTACGTAAGGGTAAAACATCTGGTGACGCAACCAGGAAATGCTCCAAAGACTAGACCGTCACATTTAACAACAGCTGACGAGGTTAACAAGGTCTCTCTGAAGGACTCGCCTTCAAAGACCACAAAGGCCGAGACATCAGAGGATGCAGACCCTGAACTGAGACACAGTGCGTTTACATGACACTCAAGAAAACCAAATTACTGGGTTAGTCCGACTGATCGGATTTTTAAGATGCATGTATACACCTTAGTCTGACAAAAATCAGAACTGATCTGATTTCTCATAGTCGGATTAAAACACCTAGATTATTCGATTGATAGTCACATTACTCCTGCAGGTATACGTTCCATCAGATTGGATTTTGCATTCTGCGCAGGCTCGAGATTATTTTCCCGGGGCCGTGAGCCGGAAGTAGAAGGGCGGCAGCGTCTTGCCTCCGAAATAACCGCAAGCAAGAGCGTCATTGTGCTTCTAGTTTGTGTAATTATCATGTACACCATATACGAAATGTACAAAGATGTAGCTTCGTCTCGCTCTTCGTACTCCATCTTTCTCGAATGCTGAGGCAGTTTGTTGTTGCTGGTGACGTAAAGAGGTCAGCCGGAGGTGACTTTGTTACCACTAGTTGAAATGGGTACAGCGCCACCTAGCGTACCGGGTATGACATGCTCCGGCCAATAATCAGATTTTCTCACCGGCATGTTTACTCGGACAATTGCAGTTGCGAACTATGGCTGTAATCCGACTAAGTTGTGCATGTAAACACACTGACAGCCATAGAGTGCCTGTCTTCACTCTCTTTGCAGTTGATTCACATAATCAAATCTCTGTGAAGAAATCAATAAACCTAAACTCACACTCTGACAAGTTTTGACCCTCAGCACTGCGGAGCAGCTGTTAAGTGACTGGTTCATGTTTTGTTCAGATGTGTGTGATGTGAACACACTGCATACAAGAAACCTGCTGAGAATCAGAACAGAACCAACAGTGTTGTTGATTGGAATTGAATCTGAAGGAGATGTTTGTCTCTTCAGAGCCTGGATAGCTCAGTCGGTAGAGCATCAGACTTTTAATCTGAGGGTCCTGGGTTCAAGTCCCTGTTCAGGCGAGGAAGTTTTAAAATGGTTCAAGCAATCTCGAAACAGTCAGACCGAGACCGGAAAACAGCCTTCGTCCCCGTGAGTGAGTCAGACAGCTTCCAGTTCACTGATGGCCATTATGTTATGTAAAAACGTAACTTCGTCACTTTTCAGGATGTTTGGCGGGTCAGGATCTCAATCACGACGCATTATAACAGTATCCATATGATTATAAACTGTCTGCGGGTTTAGATTGACAGGGTGACACCTGGGAAACACCCACGTCATCAACATGACGTCACCATCACGCCTCTTCTGGAGGATGTATCACAAACTGGCTGTCTTCACTCTCTTTGTAGTTGATATAATGAAATTACTGTAAAGAAATCAATAAATCCAACTCACAAGTTTTGACCTTTTGACCCTCAGCACTGGGGAGCAGCTGTTAGGTGATTGGTTCATGTTTTGTTCAGATGTGAACACACTACATACAAGAAACCTGCTTAGAATCACAACAGAACCAACAGTGTTGTTGTTTAGAATTGAATCTGAAGGAGATATTTGTCTCCTCAGAGCCTGGATAGCTCAGTCGGTAGAGCATCAGACTTTTAATCTGAGGGTCCAGGGTTCAAGTCCCTGTTCAGGCGAGGAAGTTTTGAAACGTTTCAATTATAGAGTTACAACCCACAATGTCATCATACCTGCTGTGTCCTGATCCCAGAGATCACTGAAAGATACTTGCTGTGTCTCAATTCAGAGTCTGCATCCTTCGGAGGAGCATTTGAAAGCCAATTATGTCACAACGCCGCTCGAAGACTGGCCCAATTCAAAGGCTCCTCTAAATGCAGCTGTTTACCTCTTTTTGGAGGATGCACCACTACTATCCTTCGTGGCCTCCCAAGATTCTTTGCACCCACAAAAGAAGAAAGAAAGAGAGAAAATGGCGACATCACATGGCGTAGATCGTCACTGTTGCGGGCCTGGGCAGCAGAAATCATGATGTAAGAAGAATCAGAACAGAACCAACAGTGTTGTTGGTTGGAATTGAATCTGAAGGAGATATTTGTCTCCTCAGAGCCTGGATAGCTCAGTCGGTAGAGCATCAGACTTTTAATCTGAGGGTCCAGGGTTCAAGTCCCTGTTCAGGCAAGGAACTTTTACAATGCTTCAAGAATGAAGATAAAACTCACAACTACATCGTTACCTGCTGTGTCCTGATCCAACAGACTACTGTATGATGTTCATGCTGTGTCTCAATTCAGAGGGGCATTTGAAGGCCAATTACATCACAACGCCGCTCGAGCTCTGTTCCAATTCGAAGGCTCCCACTTATTTGAGGACGCACCGCTACTATATTTCATGGCCTCCCAAGATTCTTTGCGCCCAGAAGAGAAGAAAGAAAGACAGAAAATGGTGACATCACGTGGCGTAGATTGTCACTTTCGTGGGTCAGGGCGGCAGAAATCGTGACGTAAGAGTAAAACATCTGGTGACACAACCAGGAAATGCTCCAAAGACTAGACCGTCACATTTAACAACGGCTGACGAGGTTAACAAGGTCTCTCTGAAGGACTCAAAGACCACAAAGGCCGAGTCCTTCAGAGGATGCAGACCCTGAACTGAGACACAGCAACTAACTGAAATTACTGTGAGAAATCAATAAATCTTAATTTACACTCTGACAAGTTTTAAAAATGAGCTTGACCCAAAACGAAAATACGGTAAATGTTAAAAGAGTGAAGCAAACACACAGAAAGGCTGATACCAGCCGGTGACTTGAAATTCAATCTGAAGGAGATATTTGTCTCCTCAGAGCCTGGATAGCTCAGTCGGTAGAGCGTCAGACTTTTAATCTGAGGGTCCAGGGTTCAAGTCCCTGTTCAGGTGAGGAGGTTTTAAAAGGGGTCAATGTCATTGTACCTGCTGTGTCCTGATCCCAGGGACCACTGAATGATGTGTCTCAATTCAGTGTCTGCATCCTTTGGAGGAGCATTTGAAAGCCAATTATGTCACAACGCTCCTCAAAGGCTCCTCTAAATGCAGCCTTTTGGCTCTACTATCTTTCGTGGCCTCCCAAGATTCTTTGCACCCAGAAAAGAAGAAAGAAAGAGAGAAAATGGCGACATCGCGTGGTGTAGATCGTCACTGTCGCGGGCCTGGGCAGCAGAAATCATGACGTAAGAAGAATCGGAACAGAACCAACAGTGTTGTTGCTTTCAATCTTTCATTCTGAAGGAGATATTTGTCTCCTCAGAGCCTGGATAGCTCAGTTGGTAGAGCATCAGACTTTTAATCTGAGGGTCCAGGGTTCAAGTCCCTGTTCAGGCGAGAGAAGCTTTAAAATGGTTCAAGGATGAAGATAAAACTCACAACTACATCATTTACCTGCTGTGTCCTGATCCAGCAGACTACTAGTCATGCTGTGTCTCAATTCAGAGGGACATTTGAAGGCCAATTACATCACAACGCCACTCGAGCTCTGTTCCAATTCAAAGGCTCCCACTTATTTGAGGATGCACCGCTACTATATTTCATGGCCTCCCAAGATTCTTTGCGCCCAGAAGAGAAGAAAGAAAGACAGAAAATGGCGACATCGCATGGTGTAGATCGTCACTTTCGTGGGTCAGGGCGGCAGAAATCGTGACGTAAGAGTAAAACATCTGGTGACACAACCAGGAAATGCTCCAAAGACTAGACCGTCACATTTAACAACAGCTGACGAGGTTAACAAGGTCTCTCTGAAGGACTCGCCTTCAAAGACCACAAAGGCCGAGTCCTTCAGAGGATGCAGACCCTGAACTGAGACACAGCAACTGACTGAAATTACTGTGAGAAATCAATAAATCTTAATTTATGCTCTGACAAGTTTTAAAAATGAGCTTGACCCAAAAACGAACATACGGTAAATGTTAAAAGAGTGAAGCAAACACACAGAAAGGCTGATACCAGCCGGTGACTTGAAATTCAATCTGAAGGAGATATTTGTCTCCTCAGAGCCTGGATAGCTCAGTCGGTAGAGCATCAGACTTTTAATCTGAGGGTCCAGGGTTCAAGTCCCTGTTCAGGCGAGGAAGTTTTAAAACGTTTCAATTATAGAGTTACAACCCACAATGTCATCATACCTGCTGTGTCCTGATCCCAGAGACCACTGAAAGATACTTGCTGTGTCTTAATTCAGAGTCTGCATCCTTCAGAGGAGCATTTGAAAGCCAATTATGTCACAACGCCGCTCGAAGGCTCCTCTAAATGCAGCCTTTTGGCTCTACTATCTTTCGTGGCCTCCCAAGATTCTTTGCACCCAGAAAAGAAGAAAGAAAGAGAGAAAATGGCGACATCGCATGGTGTAGATCGTCACTGTCGCGGGCCTGGGCAGCAGAAATCATGATGTAAGAAGAATCAGAACAGAACCAACAGTGTTGTTGGTTGGAATTCAATGTGAAGGAGATATTTGTCTCCTCAGAGCCTGGATAGCTCAGGGAAGAGCATCAGACTTTTAATCTGAGGGTCCAGGGTTCAAGTCCCTGTTCAGGCGAGAGAAGCTTTAAAATGCTTCAATCACAGAGTTAAAACCCGCATTGTCATCATACCTCATGTGTCCTGATCCTACAGACAACTGAATGATATACATGCTGTGTTTCAATTCAGGGGTTTGCAGCATTTGAAGGCTAATTATGTCACAACACCGCTCGAAGTCTGTCCCACTTCAAAGGCTCCGTCTTTTACCTGTTTTTGGAGGATGCACCGCTACAATCTTTCGTGGCTTCCCAAGATTCTTTGCACACGAAAAAGAAGAAAGAAAGAGAGAAAATGGGGACATCACGTGGTGTAGATCGTCACTTTCACGGGTCTGGGCGGCAGAAATGGTGACGTAAGGGTAAAACATTTGGTGACGCAACCAGGAAATGCTCCAAAGACTAGACCGGTTAACAAGGTCTCTCTGAAGGACTCGCCTTCAAAGACCGCAAAGACCGAGTCCTTCAGAGGATGCAGATCCTGAACTGAGACACAGCAGATGAAAGCCGCGGTGCAATGCATTCTGGTAGCATGTGGTGTTGCATTGCCCGCTCCTCATTTGCGTAAAGTTGAGGTCGAAGCTGCAAGACATTCTTGAGTTCATGTTGTTTTATAAAAACTCACTGCAGTCGAGTTAGAACAAAAACGAACTTGTGACTGCAGGGTTTATTTCTCACACGTTTGGAGAGAAACGAGCGGCGTGTTGGTCTGGTTTGAGTCAGAGTGGCGTTCATCCAACCAGGTGAGCCAGGAGTGTTGGTGCGGTTATAGGAGGCTGATGGTGAAACCCAGTGACCTGCAGTGTGAGCTGAGTTCTCCATCACAGACAGCCGGGTCAGAAACTCTATTACCCTTTAATTCACTGAATCTTAAAATGAATAATATGATTGAGTTTGTCAGCTCATAAAAGAAGGAAACAGCAGCGAGGACTTTAAAAAGCTGCTGGCTGAGTCTCAGGTTCATAAACCTGCTGGGAGGGAAACACGTTTCCACTGGCTGCTCAAAATATTCTGCTGTCACTGATCCGTCTCACATTTCTGTAAAGATTTAGTTTAGCCTGAAAAGAAAACTGTTTTCCTGTCAGGCAGAAAGCCAATCGCCCTCCTCCTCCTCCTCCTCCTCCTCCTCAGCTCCTGACAGCATCCTCACCTCACTCATCAACGTCTGTTCACTCACCTGTTTGCTAATGTGAAGCTCTCACAGGTGAGCTGACAGGTGAGGAGGACTTCTTCACACGTCCTGAAGTGTTTGCATGTCTCAGATGTGTTGGCTGTTGTGACTCTCGTTCTCTCACCCTCTTCTTTCATTCTGCCTCCTCCCTCGCTCTCCTCCTCCGTCGCTCATCGCAGTTTCTCCAGCCGCGACACTGAGAGTCTGACAGAGCATCCGTCACGGACCGGCTGTGAAATGCCTCTCGGTGAATCTCCTCTCACCACCCGCGGTGCTGGACAGTTTTTATTCATGCTCAGCTGTCAGGAAGCAGTCACAGCTCAGGACTGATGCACTTCTGTTTGTTGTGGTGCAGCAAAGTAGAAAACTGGATGTCTCTTTAGGAGCCTATGGTGCAGTGTTAAGACCGTCTCCCTCAGCTGTGTTTTTCTAACCCTGTGTTCGTGTGTTTGCAGCCCTTCCTGATCACGGAGAACATGTGGCCTCGCGGTTGCGTCCTGGACTGCCAGAGGGGGCGCCACCGAGCTGTGTGCGGCAGCAACGGCAGGCTGTATAAATCAGTGTGTGCCTTCCAGAGAGCACAGTGCATCAACACACAGCTGCGCCTCGCTCCACGGGCTCACTGCTCAGGTACACACACCTGTCCATCGCCTCCGCCTGACACCAGACTGCAGCTCCATGTCAGCACTGTTACTACAGTTATTTTCAACCAGCTCAGTCAGCAAACCACAGATCTGTTTCCAATTGTTCCCACATGTCGAGTCTTGATTTTCCTTTCAGATCCGAGTCAGTCCAAATGCCAGCAGGCCCGGACTCAGGCGCTGGACTCCAGCGGTCACAACAGCGGCGGCCACATGAGTCCAGCTGCTGCCGTCTTCGTGCCGGAGTGTCATCTGGACGGTCACTTCCTGCCAGTGCAGTGTCACAACCAGACCGGGTACTGCTGGTGCTCCACGCCCGACGGCAAACCGGTCAGCGGAACCTCAGTCCTGCACCTGATCCCCAACTGCACCGGTCAGAATTACTTTATTAACAGTATATCAGTGTCTGTATACTGTATTTAAACTCTGTATTATAAATCTGCCTTAATTTCTCTAATGAGGAGTTTTATTCTGAAGTCTTGTCTCGATATATCTTCTCACACAGATCTCATCACTAAGCTGGCTCAGATCACTGATGAAGACTCTGCTCCGGTCCAAGGTGAGGAAGATATTTCACTCCTCATTCTTCTCTGCAGTCACATTTTTCATTCCGTTCACGCTCTTTATCTCCCTCCCTGTCATTTCTGAATGCTTCTCGTCTTCAGTTCTTTCTGGATTTCTTCCTGACATTAATTTGGTCGTTTCTCTGCCAGACACGCCTGCAGGAACATAAACGTTCACAGACCGCTGCACAAAAATCCAAAAACTGTCTCTCTGTCTATGTTTCCCTCAGTGCTCCTCTCTCCTAACTCGTTTCTTGTTTACTTTATCCTCTTCTCTTCTGTTCCAGATGAAGCCGGTGAACCAGGTCCAACACTGGACCCCAGAAAACCTACAGGTGACACTGAAACTGTCCGATACAGATCTTCAGTTACATCAGTTACATTAAAGGGATATTCAGGTGTAAATTTAATCCATGGTCTAACACACCGTGAAACTGTCAGTGCGTTTACATGACACTCAAGAAAACCGAATTACTGCGTTAGTCTGACTATGATTGGATTTTTAAGATGCATGTATACACCTTTGTCTGACTAAAATCGGACCGGATCGGATTTCTCATAGTCGAATTACACCACATAGATTATTCGATTGAAAGTCGCATTAACTCCTGCATGTATACGTTTCCAGCGGATCGGATCGGATTTTGCGTTCTGCGCAGACGCGAGTTTTTTCCCCGGGGCCGTGAGCCGGAAGTACACGGACGGCGGCGGCGTCTTTCCTCCGAAATCACCGCAAGACAGAGCGCCAGAGTGCCCCTAGTTTGTGTAATTATCATGTACACCATATACGAAGTGTACAAAGATGTAGCTTCGTCTCGCTCTTCGTACGCCATCTTTCTTGAATGCCGAGGCAGCTGGTGACGTAAAGAGGTCAGCCGGAGGTGCGCCGTTAACACTAGTTGAAATGGGTACAGCGCCACCTAGCGTACCGGGGTATGACATGCTTTCGGCCAGTAATTCGATTTACTCACAGGCATGTATACTCGGATAATTGCAGTTGTCCGATTGAGCAGCAAACTATGGCTGTAATCTGACTAAGCTGTGCATGTAAACGCACTGTGTGTTAGACTCCCTCTCAAGAGATCAAGTTAGCAGACCGCTAATTTACGGAGTTTTATCAACCTCAGAAATGACCGCACGACAACAATACACTGCAGTAAATGGATCCAAATATAAACCGCCACCAAAAAGCCACAAATAATGCTCAGAACAGCACCAAACTTCAGCAACAGTACAAATAGGGTCTCAGCACATAGTCCGGGGCATCTAACCTCCGCTAGCTTAGCTGGATTTCTACTGAAAAGCTGACTAAATTTACCACTCTGCTGCAGCAGCTTCCTGTTGACGGGAAGTCCCGACGCGTCGATTACCGAGTGCAGTAGAGTTCCGCGGCTCATGGATGAAAATGTATGATTATGACTCCATGGAAAAGCAATCAAAGTTCATATGTGTCTTACCTGCCAGTTTATAACAGTTATTATCGAGAGCGGACAGGGAAAAGAACGGAATTGAGCATTTCTAACCGCACTCGGTAATCGTCGCGTCGGGACTTCCCCGACCCGGAGGCTGATGGAGGAGAGTTGAAGTCTGTTTTTAGCTTCACAATAGAAATCCAGCTAAGCTAGCGGAGGTTAGATGCCCCGGACTATGTGCTGAGACCCTATTTGTACTGTTGCTGAAGTTTGGTGCTGTTCTGAGCATTATTTGTGGCTTTTTGGTGGCGGTTTATATTTGGATCCATTTACTGCAGTGTATTGTTGTCGTGCGGTCGTTTCTGAGGTTGATAAAACTCCGTAAATTAGCGGTCTGCTAACTTTATCTCTCGAGAGGGAGTCTAACACAGTTTCACGGTGATTTAGACCATGGATTAAACTTACACCGGAATATCCCTTTAATGTTTCCATAAAGACGAGCTGAATAGAACTTTACCGTTTTCATCCAAGCTTTCCCGACACTCCATACTACTGATCAAATAATCCTGGTTGTGATTCAGCTTTCATTGATCATCTGAACAGAATAAGGAACCTCACAGGACTCATGAAGCTACAGAAGACTCACCGAGCTCTACAGAGAGTGTCAGCTCTTTGTTTATCCGTCCAGCTTCAGTCTCACAGTTCAGGTTCCCTCTGACTGCTCTCATTGTTCTGTTTCTGGCTCTAAAAACCCAGACAGACAGTGTCAGAGACTGGCTGGTGAACAAAATGGACCATTTGGCACCTAAAGAAGCAGATAATTCTCTCTGGAGGGAGCAGAGACCAGAACCAGAGCTAACAGAGTGAATACTGGACTTTGTTAGGTGGCCACAAACACGACTCCAGATAAATATAAAGACATCAGAGCAGAAGCTGTTAGTTATTTATCCCTCTTGTCCCTTTGCTTTGTGTTGGTGCTGCACCTTCACATTTCCTCTCTCTTCTCTCCACAAGCCTTTAAAATTCAGTTTCTTCTGTTGTGCAGAGCTGACAGCTCCTCCGTTGTGGGTGACCATCCTGATGAACTCTGACCCCAAAGGAAACCGCTCGCTCAGACGACCCACCGGTAAGATATGGAGATATACTGCATGTGTGTGTACATACACCCAAACATCGAAACAGCTGAGTCATTACATCACAGCGTTCTGATGGGAAACCTCACAACATGGATGCTCCATCAGGTCCGGGACTCCTGGAGCAGCGCGGACACGGATTGTAACGAGATGATCAGTGTTATTCACGTCAGCTGATGATTATTCTGAATATTTTGGTCACCAGCTTTAATTGTGATCTCAGTAATAATGATGAGAAAAACAGTTTTTATGGTAAAGCCTTTAATTTGTATGTGTGTACAGACAGTCCTCAGACGTGTGAGCGTGAGCGAGCGTCGCTGCTGCGTTCAGCCTGGCAGGAGGAGCGTTTCATCCCAGAATGCACTGCAGACGGTCGCTACAGCCCGGCGCAGTGTCACGCTGCCACAGGATACTGCTGGTGCGTCAGAGTGGACAGCGGCCGGCCGCTGCCGGGAACCTCTGCCAGGTAATCTCTCATTCTTTGACTCTTCTTCTTTGTTTTTTCTTCCTCTCCTCCTCGCTTCATTCGATACGACCGGTTTGTAAAGGCACAAAAATAATTATGCACCGACACACACAAGCAGTTCATCCTAATCATTCAATTTAATAGCAATTACTGCCTCCGGTCCCCAGGTGGGTTCCTCTAAAGGAAACACGCAGAACAAATGAGAACAAACTGCATGCTGGGAGGTTCTGTTCTCTGGAGGGTTTATCAGCTCTGTTGATGCTCAGCTGCTCACAGACTCCTGAGAGGAAACCGCTGGATGTTTTCACGTGATGGTGTGAGAGTTAAAACCCCCCGAGGCCTCATAATGTTCCGTCCTCCTGAAAAGCAGCTGATGTAGCGGCAGGACGGCAACAACAAACACAGGACGATGTATCTGATTATTCTAACAACACATAATTAAAATTGTTGTTTCTGTGGTGGGTAAAGTATTTTATCTCTGGACATAAATGTTGTCTTCTCTTACCGTCGCTCGTATCTTCTGCCAGCCTAAACTAAACTTACCGTCCTGCTCTTGTTTGCTGTCTTCCTGAATCGATGTGAACCGGACAGTTTGTCAGAAACACCTCAAACAAAAACACACCTTGGTTGGTTCATCCTGCCTGTGTCTTTGCAGGAATCACATCCCAGACTGCACTGGGGCAGAGGACGCACCTGCAGACAGGAGGTACAGGGACAAACCTCTGCCAGGTGAAGACCACAGACTGTTACGTGACTGAATAAAAAAAGTGTTATGATTACTTTATTTATGATTTATTAAGCAGTGGATCTGTTGTCTCTCAGGTTGTCCCGGAGCTCGTAAGAAGCAGTTCCTCCAGAGTCTGGTCCGAGCTCTGCAGCTGGAAGCAGAGCATGCTGGGAGTCTGAGTTCTAACCAGTAAGTCCGTCTTTAATCTACTGTCCTGCACATCTCAGCAGGTGTAGTGATCAGTGTGGTCCCCAGAGAATGCTGCGTTCAAAATCACTTCCTATTGACTGTAAACTGGATGAATAATTGATTGTTTACTATCTAGAGAGTTCTGAGTGAGAAGAAAGTGATTTCAGGTCCAACTCCAGTTCGTACTTTAATTATTGACTTCATGACGAGGACGCAGCTTTAAACGGCTTTGAGAGATCGAACTCCCTGATGGTCACGTGTGATGATTGGTTTGTTGTTACTGCAGCAGGAGGAGAGCTGAGCTGAGCCGTCATTTAAGTACAACGAGCAGGATCGTATGATCGTGATTAGACTGTTGAGTTTGTGATCGTAGATTGATTAAAACAAAACTCTCACCAAAATACAACCGAGGCTTTTTTTGTGAATGTATATGAGTCAAACCTTTGTGTTAATTTTGATTAACATAATTATGACAAAAGAGGCACTCTTAAGATTTACCGTATTTTTGTTTTTGGGTCAAATGGGAGTGCTACGGGCAAATTAACGATAGCATCAAAATCTCTATTTTTAAAACAGTAAGAAGTCTCGACACAACATGAAACTTTGCTGGTAGTATCACCAGGGTCTCTACACATGAACACGAGCATTGAGAACATTGTTTGTGTACACAGAGTTTACTAACAAGAAGGTTTTTAAACAACTCACGTTAGCAGTAGCTTGTTCCGCTCCCAGTCGTCATGGCAGCCGAGAAGTGTCGATCTCAGAATGTGACGTAACCTGGAGGACAGTAGGGCTGCCTGATAAATCGAATTTTAATCGTCATCGCAACATGAACTAGTGCAATAAACACACTGCCTGAATAAGAAAAATCATGTTGTTTATGTGCGCCATGCATGCACCTTGAGCATGCCAACATTTAGCCTATCAGACGGAGCCCCGGATACAAGGGCCAATCAGATGAAGCCCCAGCTGGCCGTTAGCTACCCTGACAAAATTAATCAGCATCAGTTTGGTGGTGATTGCCAGGTTATGATGGCTGAGGGAGGAGAGAGAAAAGCGATGACAATGTGGTCGACGAAGACCTTGTGGTGAAAAGAAACAACACTTCTGCTTTATGGACTTATTTTGGATTCTAGAGGAAACACAACCTCCATCCATCACCACCTGCAATACAACCATAGAGACCTACACGAACAATTTAAAACTAACGTTAGCAAGCAGAACAAGCTACTGCTAACGTGAGTTGTTCAAAAAGCTTCTTTTTAGTAAACTCTGTGTACACAAACAATGTTCTCAATGCTCGTGTTCATGTGTAGAGACCCTGGTGATACTACCAGCAAAGTTTCATGTTGTGTCGAGACTTCTTAGTGTTTTAAAAATAGAGATTTTGATGCTATCGTAAAAGTGCCCGTAGCACTCCCACTGAAAATGAGTTTGACACTAAAACAAAACTACGGTAAATATTAAAAGTGCCTCTTTTGTCGGAATTATGCTTTTACATGAAGGTTTGACTCATACACATTCACAAAAAAGACTTGGTTGCATTTTGGCGAGAGTTTCACTTTAACACGAGGATATCAGTTCTGTAAAGTTTTGGGTTAGAGGTGCCACAAAAATGCTAGCTAAAAAAACTAGCTAACAGCAGCTACAGTTAGCGGTCACCATGGTGATATGCTTCCCCCTATTTGCTCCATGACATCATCACATTATGCCTTTTGTTTAGCGCTTCAACCTGCAGGATTACATCACACACCTTACAGTGACGGTCAGCAGCTCCGCAGGCTGCACGGGTCCGAGCAGGACTCCACTAATTCTGTGTCACATGTTGGACTCGGAGCTGAATGAAAACCAATTTCACACTTCAGTGAGGAGCTCCGACCTGATCAAGTATCTGATTAACCGATGGGAACTGTTGGAAGGAGAGAACAGAGCGACTCCATCTGTCTGCCTGCTCTGCGTCTGCCAATCAGTACTCACCTCGGTCCCTCCGTCTGCTTCTCTCCTTTCATTCACAAACGTCCCCCACTTCTTCTTCTTCATGACTTCCTTTTTCTTATTTTCACCAAACTGTGTCTCTATCTTGTTTTCTCAGCCAGCATTACTATTTCCCAGAGGCTTCCTTACGTCAGCCCAGGTTTGAGGTTTCTCTCTAATACCTGTTTGCCGTTTAATGAGCTCCAGGTTTGTTTTGGTCAGATACAGAAAACTGAAGCAGTTATTTTTGCGCCTGCTGAATAACCGATAAGGAACCAGCTGGTAATGTTGTTTTTCCAGCAGGCTGCCGCGTCCTCGTGAAAATTTGATATTTATCGAGTTCTGCAGGAAAAATACCGTGAATAGAAGAGGTGGGTTATATTTGGTCAAGGTGCGAACACTCGGGAACACTTTGTCAGGAGGCACAGTAATCTGATTACAGGTGTCTGGAGATGCTCGGCCTGTCGATGAACCTGATGACTCTGTTAGGAACATTATCTGTGTCTTAATTTGCTGTTTGAATCTGTTGTAACTGTTGAATCCATGTTGTCTGCAGCTTTAAAGGGATATTCCGGTGTAAATTTAATCCATGGTCTAAATCACCGTGAAACTGTGTTAGACTCCCTCTGGAGAGATCAAGTTAGCAGACCGCTAATTTACGGAGTTTTATCAACCTCAGAAACGACCGCACGACAACAATACACTGCAGTAAATGGATCCAAATATAAACCGCCACCAAAAAGCCACAAATAATGCTCAGAACAGCACCAAACTTCAGCAACAGTACAAATAGGGTCTCAGCACATAGTCTGGGGCATCTAACCTCCGCTAGCTTAGCTGGATTTCTACTATGAAGCTAAAAACAGACTTCAACTCTCCTCCATCAGCTTCCGGGTCGGGGAAGTCCCGACGCGACGATTACCGAGTGCCGTTAGAAATGCTCAATTCCGTTCTTTTCCCTGTTTCTCTCGATAATAACTGTTATAAACTGGCAGGTAAGACACATATGAACTTTTGATTGCTTTTCCATGGAGTCATAATCATACATTTTCATCCATGAGCCGCGGAACTCTACTGCACTCGGTAATCGACTCGTCGGGACTTCCCGTCAACAGGAAGCTGCTGCAGAAGAGTGGTAAATTTAGTCAGCTTTTCAGTAGAAATCCAGCTAAGCTAGCGGAGGTTAGATGCCCCGGACTATGTGCTGAGACCCTATTTGTACTGTTGCTGAAGTTTGGTGCTGTTCTGAGCATTATTTGTGGCTTTTTGGTGGCGGTTTATATTTGGATCCATTTACTGCAGTGTATTGTTGTCGTGCGTTCGTTTCTGAGGTTGATAAAACTCCGTAAATTAGCGGTTTGCTAACTTGATCTCTCGAGAGGGAGTCTAACACAGTTTCACGGTGATTTAGACCATGGATTAAACTTACACCGGAATATCCCTTTAACGTTCATCCTTCACCTCTTTGGTTTTGTCTCTTTCTGACAGGCCCTCCATCACTCCTCCGTCCAGCTCTCCATCTTCCAACACTCCTCCCTCCATCACTCCATCCTCCTCCACTCCGCACGTTGCCTCTCCTGTTGCTGCAGATCCTTCCGGGCCGGAGGAAGTTCTGCGCTGGCACTTCAGCCGGCTGGACGTGGACTCCAGTGGGGTGCTGAGCGAACGCGAGGCTCGACCCCTCCGTCAGTTCCTGCGCCGGAGGCTGAAGCCGCGACGGTGCGCCAAGAAGTTCGCTCAGTACTGCGACAGAGACGGAGACCGAGGGTTGGCGCTGGAGGAGCTCCGGGTCTGTCTGGGCCTCTGAGGTGTGTGAAAACACTGTGTTTACCTTTGTTTCCTACATTATCACTGTTCTCTTCTTTAAAAATGAACAAATCAGGGTCCTCAACAAGTCATAACTGCACATCGTTCACCAAAGTTAGAAACCAACTTACACAATACTGGAAACGTGTCAGGAGAAGCAGCTTAATAAGATCTATACGGATCTCATTAAGTTCTCAGCATCAGAAACACCGTGCTGATCTCTGTGGCGTCGTCGAGCGCTCAGCAGTGTGCTGCTCCGAGCCAGTCGACCCGTTAACCTGATTGAGAACAGGTGCAGCAGCTGGCATGACTCCGCCTCCAGCTGGTGCTCGGAGCGAACCTGCTCAGGCTAAAGAAAACTCATTTGTAATCCTGAAATCAGCCAAGATGGAAATGTTCCTGGATGTGTTGAGAAACCGAGCCGAGGAAGAGACCGTGTCGCTGTGACTGCTCCGATACTGCAGCAGCTCACATCAGCAGAAGTTACATATCAGTTACACAAAACCAAGTCTGCAATGTGAGCAAGTCTGCAACAAACGATTATTACATTGTCGATTAAGATTGAAAAAAGATATTTAGTTTACTGTCACAGAGGAGGAAAGAAACCAGGACATGTTCACACTGAACCAGAGAATTTACTGGACTTATTTTTACTCAACCCAAGTTTAACTGCTTTGTGGTGACGACACAAAGAGAAAAGATCTTTGAACAAATCAAAACTAAAAAAATATTTACTTATTATCACGTCTTCTCGTGTTGTTTGTCTTCAGTTCAGAGTCGTTAAAGGAGTCATCACCCGGAAATCGCAATTTCTCTCGTTAAATCATGCATATTGGTGTTGGACCTCTGTTGAAACTTGCCTGAAAAGCTGGAGTTTGAAAGTGGCTTATTTTTTTCGCTTTGGCTCTTTTTCCGAACAGGAATAGCGCACAGTAGTGCGCGTTCCTAAAGCACGAGATTTTGACTCTGCTCCTGTGGTGACGTTACCACAGGAGGCTACTTGCATATTAAGCATCGGCTCACAGCCGTCCTCAGCCAGAGTGAGCACGCCGAATCTGCTTATTTCTCTGTCATTTTCACGCCATACATCGTCACCGCCAGCATTAAAACTCAGGTCTTACATGTAAAACACGAGTGTGAAAAGTAAGACGGAAAAAAAAAAGATTTTACCATTCAGAGACATCCTGCTGTAAACGTGTCTCTTCCACCGTCTCTGCCTCTTCACTCTCCCGTTCGGTTTCCGACTCTGGCTCGTACATAAATGCCTGAATTCCGTAAGGTTCGTCATTTAGTGTGTGCGCCATGACAGGGGGCTGTTTATGTTTTGGAGTCTGTGTGCATGCAGGCTCGCCCTCCATTCCGGCTCTGTCCTTCCTGCGGCCAATCAACGTGCGCCTCATTACATATTAATGCAATGCACATCCGGACCGGTCAAAACCTCGCGCGAGAAAGTCGCGGTATGAAAAAGTGTCAGAACAAGCTCTATGTTTGATTTTTTTTTTTTTTTTTTTTTCTAATAAGTTTTAAGAATTGATCCAAAGCGATCCAAGAGGGACTGGATATGTAAAAAACCAGGTGATGACTCCTTTAAGAAACTCCGTCCTGATTCGTTCGTCAGGAACTTCACAACATTTTGTGCTTCGCGTTAAAATGACGGTGGTTCCACTGTGGTGAAACAATTAAGAGTAAGATGGATTTACTCAAAACTGTACCTAAGTTTGGAAGTTGAGTAAAAGTACTTAGTTACTTTCCATCGCTGGCTGAGTGACAAAGTCAGTAACACACAGGTGGTGAATTAGATGTGTGTGTGAGTGTTTCTGCATATAAAATACCTTAAATAGTTGAGTGTGTACAGCTGTCTCACACACACACACAGTCTCACACACACACATACACACACACAGTGCGAGCGTGGCTCCTCATTGGTCCCTCTGGCTCAGATGAAAGCGTCTTTCTCTCTCAGGTTGTTTCTCCAGCTGCTCTCGGGGGAGTCGAGCGTTTCAGGCCGGCAGCCAGACAAATTACACCCACCGCTGTCTGAGTGTTTGTGTACCTTTATGAAATCAAAACAAGCGCGGGCCGCCGTAAAATGGCCCGTTTGTCAGCGAGCGATCAGTCACAGCTCGGCCGCGATCGGGCGGCCGCAGACGGCCGTGACAGCTGCAGGAGTGTGTGTCGGGATGTTATTATGAGCGTGTCGGTATTCAACCTGCACTCGGACAAAGAGGCTTTTTCCACATGAATATTTACGGCCTTTACTGCTGACATGTTCAAAACAAAATATGAAGTTTATACAGAGAGCTTACAGTGCAGCGCCTCACCGAACAGATGATCTGTGTGAGGGGACGATGACGGAGAGCAGCAGCATGTTAACGCTCATTAAAGGACACAAACACGGTCATTAAAAAGCAGTAAACACACATACAAAGGACGGCTTATAATTAAGACCTGCAGCATTTATAATCAATCAACTTCAGTCATCCAGTTTAAGACCGATCAAGATTCTGGTTATTTGCTTTTCTGCCAGAGCAAATGATCCTGATGCATCTGGTTGTCAGACTCGGGGTGGCAGAAACAACACACACGTTCAGAATATATCTAAAACGAGTACATCCTAATCAAAGGTACACAGAGGTTAACTTCACCTCAGCGTGGCGGTGAGACGAGGAGGAAGGAGGAAGATAAGACTCTCTGCAGAACGTCCGAACAGGGTCAGTCAGCGGGAGGACGGGTGGAGATAAAGTCGTCCAGGAGAGAACCTGAAGGAGGAAGATAAAGAGGAAGGCGATAAATCACAGAGGAGGGAAAGAAGAAGGAGCTGAGGAGGATCTGCAGAGTCTGAATCAACAGGACTGTAGTTTAGATATACTTTATGTTAATTTTCTCTCTTTCTGTCTTTTTGGCCGCAGAGAGCAGCAGGACAGATCAGCCCGTTGTGTTCTGAAGGACGACTGGTTTCCTCTCCTCCCGCCTCACAGAGACTATTTATTCTTCCACGATATCATCGAAACATCACAAACGTTCATCCGACACTCATGTATTGTTTTCACAGCTTTGACAGCAGACTTTTGCAAAGAGATGTTCAGACACGTGACTTTCCTCTGACTGTCTCTGAATCCTTTCCTCCTTTCCTTTCCTTTATTAGTATCCTCTTTCCTTTGATTCCTGTCTTTCCTCCTTCCTTTGCCTTCAAATCTACTTCCTTGCATCTTTTTGCTTCATCCCCTCCACCTTCTCTTGACTCTTTGCACCTCCCGCCTCCTCCTCTTTCCCCCGAATCCTCGCTTCCTTCCTTTGCTGCATCGCTCCTTTATCTCTTCCAGTCCTAATCCTCACATGAACCCAAAGTCGTTCCGGTCCGACACTTTGCGGGTCGTCCCTGAGCTCTCATATGTGAGTGCGGATGCAGGACAGCTGCTGTCCTGTACGACTTTCAGCTGAACGCCGCGACGTATAAATTCTTACATCTGGCACATTTGCACAGGATTCAGAGGAAATGTAGTCTGATTAGTCTGAAACACATTTCCTCGTCTCGTTGCTCTTTGCCTGGTTTCATTGCATCTCTCACAGACTAAGATGGAGGAGACACAAGTGAGAAAAGTGGGATTTAGCAGCCCGGACACACCCGGCCAGTGTTGGGGACATTATTGAGCGTCTGTGGCCCGTCTTTTTGGCTGATTAATTATGTAAAATATGCAGCCGGGGGAAATCTCTGTTATTGGCTGTTCAAAGAATCAAATCAGTGGACGAGAAGAGAGACGGACGACGAGACGCGAGGCCTCCTGAGTCTGCTGCTGTAGTGTCCATGATTTCACCAGCGCCGTTTATCAGACATGTTCTCTATTAGAAGGGGATTTATTCATGAGGATGGAGTGAAAGTGACGTCCCGAGTCTCAGTCTGAGTTATTTCGATGTGTCGGTTCTCTCAGATGTTCCTCGTCTCACTCTTTTCTTTTCCGAACATCCTGAACTTCTTCCCTTCATCCAGCCGCCTTTGCTTCTTTGCTTCCCCATATTTTATGTACATATTACATATTAATAAACAATGTAATATTTTGATACAACTATGATTCATTTTTATATTTATACGGTGTATTTTAGACTTTGTTAGAGACTAAACTGTTTTGTGAACGTCCAGATAATCTCCAGTTTCTTTATTGATGTTTGTAAAACGTGATTTCAATAAAAAATGTTGTTGTCACGACCTTTTCATGAATCTGAGCACTGACACTGAGCATTGTTTACGTCGTTGTGAGAATCAGTGGGTGTAAATAAGTCGTCTGGTGTCACAGGAAGCTGCCGGTTGCCGCAGCAACAGCCGCACTAATCGCCGCCTCCCGGTAAACAAATCAGCAGATCAACAGGAAACAGCGGCGGAGCAGCAGGTCTCATAACAGTCGAGTCAACGTTATTTCCCAGGGTGCTTTAGCTCGCGTCCATGTTCATCACTGCGGCTCAGTGTGATTGGACGGGACGTTAACGAGCCACAGCAGCTCAGTTAGCATTCCAGAGTGATTTCTCTTCTTCTGTGGTGTCCGCACTGAGCCCGAAGGTGTTTACCATCAGCATCGTCTTCGTAAAGCTTCAGTGACGTCGAGCAGAAGAAGTGATTAATCCGTCACATCTGCTTATCTGCTCCTGCAGTCCTGAAGTCCGGCCTGCAGAGGTCAAAGGTCGGCAGGTTTTCAGATCCTCAAGATAAAGCCAAACGATGTGAGCCCCTTTATACCACTAACCCTCTAATTATGTAGTAATGTGAAGCCGTTGTCGATAAATAACAATCAGGTGAAACGGTAAAATCAATGTAATGGCAGGTTTTAGTAAGATAAGACTTTATTTATCTCTCACTGGGGAAATTCAGGAGCAGAATGTAAAGTATTGTGTAGTTACAGAGCACAATAACGAGCTGTGGTCGTAATTATATGGGACTTTATTATTATAGTACGTAATGAACGACTGTTTTTATCCTGTCTGTCCAAAACGAGCTCAACCTTCAATCAGTAACAGTCGAGTGCTGCTTGTGTGAGCCGCTCTGTTGTGTTGTCTTCCTTCTTAAATCTATTAATCTGGATAAAATGCAGACTGAGGTGAAACTTGTTAATATGTCACAAAAAGAAAATGCTTATATATAGTTAACCTGATCGTCAGCATGACCCAAGATCACCAGGACTCATAATAAACTCCAACCTGAGAGCTGGAGCTCGTCTTTAAATCCACCTCCAGCCGACCACACCCTGTCCTCTCCACCTCCACCAGCCGTCAGCTCTGGGACCAGCAGATGGCGCTGTGGCTCCAAGGCAGCCGGCGAGGGAATCTCCTGCACACACACACACACACACACACACACACACACTGTATGGCTCCCCAGACACACCCTAATAATACCAGCTGGAGCTGAACAGACGGGAAACGCCGCATGTTGATGATAGATTCCAACCAAAACACAGGTATAGATTTTATAATAACACACACTGCTCACAAGGCCGGAGGTCTGATATAGATTGTGTAAATTATATGATATTGATATGAATTAAAGATGAGCTGCAGCATTTAAATGTATAGATTTATGATGGTTTATGTAGTGTGTGTGTGTGTGTGTGTGTGTGTGTGCGTGCGTGTGTGTGTCCCAGGGTAACAGACTGAGAGTGAAGTGCTCCACTGAGCTCATGACTAACAACAAAGAAAATGGCCTGCGGGTCGCACACGGGCATCAATCTGCCAAGGATTTGAGATCAGGAACACACACACACACACACACACACACAGACACACACACATCCCAGGACATTTGCATGCTGGGATTAATCTATAATTCATCCTGTAAAATCCATACTTGCCATTTTCCCCTCCCTCCCTGTATCTCCTGCTCACGAGGCGGCAGAGCCGCGTCGTCGAGATGGAAACAGTCGAATCTATAGAATAAAAACATGCTGACTGCAGCGACATTTGAAATCACTGAGGTGAAGAACACACACACACATGTAGGTGCAGCACAGTGTGTGTGAGGTCAGTACAAGTTCATCCGAATTTAACTCAGACTCTCCTCTATGTGAACATGTTGAAAAAACAAAGCTTAATCTTATAAATCAAAATGTAAAGGTGCACAACAGACCGGCTGTGGAGAGAGAGGACGGCGTACGGTGGCTGAAATGGGCCAATTCAGGGAGCAAATGTGATGAAATAGCTGCTTTACAATAGAACACTTGTTTATCGCCTTAGTAAATGTTGTCGAGATTAGGGGTGGCCAAAAATATCGATACGGTAATATATCGCGATACTTTGCCGCCCAATACAATATCGATTTTTCAAATCCAAATATCGATATATTGCCGAAGAGCGACTCTGCTGTGCGGCGGGTGTATTTCTGTAGTAGAGAGAGTGGCTGAGGTCTTTGCAAAATGGATGGCAAGTTAACAACGCCTCCGCAATTTAAAGTTGACTTTTGGAAGCACTTTGGCTTCAAAGTTAAGAAAGATAGCAAGAACAACGAGCTGGACAAAGAGAATATTACTGCCCGGAAATTTCATGGGAATTAATAAAATGGAGAGGCTGCTTTGAATATTATAGTTTTGACTCAATTTGTCCTCTGATCAGTATCATCTGATGTACATATACAGGTACTTGTGTTTTCATCTTTATTTATATCACAATATCGTGATATCGCGATACGTATCGCATCGTGACCAAAGTATCGTGATACGTATCGTATCGTGAGGTTCTTACCAATACCCACCCCTAGTCGAGATACGTTTCTGCAAACCACAGATGTTTTGAAACTTAACTTAACATTTCTATGCTCATCACCTGGTTACGTGTTTTTGTAATCAGGGTTGTTGTGTTGTAGCAGTGAGCCATCATTAGTGATATGACTTTACTCATTAATCGTTCCAAGGCATCATTATTTTCCTCGGAGCGCTCTGAATGTTCATGGTCAGAAACTTTGGCTCAGTTAGCTGCTGCAGTATTTTATACTGGCAGCCTCTCAGTGCATAGAAAAATGCTGCTGTAATATCGCAGTCAGCAGGAGCTGGTAGTCAGCAAATGTCAGGAAATCGATGTGGACAGAAAGCCGGGAGGTCTGTAATGTGCCGGAGCGTCCTGAGGAAAGATATGATCCTATTGTAGGAATAATTGGCTTTCTCCATTACTCCAACATGTAACTGTGGACTTTGACCCTGAAAAAGATTCCCCTGGGAAGCATCATGGCGGTGATATAGAGTAGATCCTCGTACGTGGACAGAGTTATGTTGTAACAAGCGTGAGCGATTGTCTGATAAGGAGGAAGGGTCAGCGCTGTTCTTCTCTCTCTGCTGGTTCCATCTAGTGTCTGCTGATCACATTCATGCTGGTAAGACTGAAGTAATGATCCAGTTCATTATTTCTGCTGATGAATTCAAATGTATGTCACGAAACAGCAGTCGGGAAATAAAACTAATGGAAATGAAACCTATTTTCTACCCAGTGAGAGCGACCTGACATTCTCTCATTTGACAGGAAGCAAATCAGGTCTTCTCAGTTTGATCGCTGATGTATTCAAATCTCCTGACATTCACTGTTTTATTACAACTTCACATTGAACACAGTGGAGGTTATGAAACCACAGAATGATTCATTTTTATTTACTTCAAATCAAATCAAATCAAATCAAATCAACCTTTATTTATATGGCGCTTTTCATACAGAAAGTATCACAAAGTGCCTTACAGCAGAAAAAGAGAAACAGCAAATAAAATCAGGAGAAGAAGCTTAAAAGAACCCAACCCTCCCACCCCCATAGTCATGCACAGAGACACACACAAATATATACACACTCATACACACACTCACACCTACACACACAGCCACGCAGACACACAGACACACACACTCACACCTACACAAACGCTAGCTGTCACTACAGAGACATGGCTGGGCAGTGAGACCTGAGGCACAGAGGAAGCTTTAGGAAGCTACCTTTGGGGGGCCAACCACACTGGGAGAGATCCCAGTCCAAGGTCGCAGGGAGCCCCACCACAGAGACCACCCCAACCCGGGCAGACAGGAGGCCCCGCACCAAAGTGCAGAGCCCTCTAGTTGCCCAGGCTGGAACCGTCCACGGGACAGCACCCCCCGCGGCCAGACCAGAGACAACTCCCAATCTGGCAGGCCCCCCTGAGGAAACACTGGAGAATAAAAACTGATAGTCTAAAACAGTAAAGGGTTAAAATATTGGTTAAAATATGGAGGCAAAAAACATGGGGGACTAAAACATGAAAGCATAGAGACTAAAAACATGAGGGACTAAAACATAAAAGCATAAGAGCATAAGACATGAGAGACTATAAAAAATAAAAGCATAAAGGCTAAAACACAGAGAATAAAACAGTAAAAAAGGATAAAAAGTGCTCTGATTAGCACAGCCTAAAAGGAATTAAAAAGAGTTAAGATTTCAATTAAAAGCCTGGTTAAAAAGATGGGTCTTAAGCCTCTTTTTAAAAACCTCAGCAGTCTCCGCGACCCTGAGGTTCTCCGGCAGGCTGTTCCACAGTCGGGGCCCATAACAACTGAAAGCCGCCTCCCCGTGCTTTTTTGACTTTACCTGTGGTATGGTTAAAAGGCCGGTGCCGGAGGACCTCAGGGTCCGCGGCGGCTGATAAGGTAAAAGCAAATCAGATAGGTAAGAAGGCCCAAGACCGTTAAGACACTTAAAAACTAGTAAAAGAACTTTAAAATCAATCCTGAAACGCACGGGGAGCCAATGCAGCGACTTTAGAACTGGTGTAATGTGCTCCCGCCCTCTGGTCCTTGTCAGCACTCGTGCAGCTGAGTTTTGTAATAATTGTAGATTCGAAATGCTCTTTTTTGGAAGGCCAGAGAGCAGGGCATTACAGTAGTCTAAACGACAAGAGATAAAAGCATGCATCATCACCTCCGTGCTGGCCTGAGAGAGAAACGGGCGGACTCTGGCTATGTTTTTAAGATGGTAAAAACCTATTTTTGTTATATTTTTGATATGTGGAATAAAACTGAGCTCAGAGTCAAAAATCACACCCAGATTTTTTACAGATTGTGATGGTTTAAAATCCTTTAGTTTTGGTAAAAGTTTCTCTTTCTGGCCCTCAGGACCAATGAGTAAAACCTCTGTTTTGTCCTGGTTGAGCTGTAGGAAATTCGCTGCCATCCATGTCTTGATATCTAAAATGCAGTTAAAAAGGACATCAATAGGCCCTGTGTCATCAGGAGACACGGCGATGTACAGTTGCGTATCGTCAGCATAACTATGAAAGCTGATGCCGTGCCTCCTGATGACGTCCCCAAGGGGAAGCATGTAAAGATTAAAAAGAGTTGGACCTAAAATTGACCCTTGGGGAACCCCACACTTTATTTTGTGGGTTTCTGAGGAACATGTATCCATACTTACAAAGAAGTGTCGATCTGTGAGGTAAGAAATGAACCAGTTAAGAACAGTACCAGAGAGGCCGACCAGGGTCTTCAGTCTATCTAATAAAATGTGATACTTCTTCGAGGTAGACCTCCCAGCGTGGCAACACCGGACAAATTCACAAATGCACATTAATCTGGTTCCTCTCATTCAACTTTGATTTCATTTTCGACAGGCGCAGACAGATAGATCTAAAATCAATCAGAGCAAAGAAATGTGACCTTAAATTGCAGCTAGACACTTTGCTAAAATGTGTTGTGGAGTGAAATAAGCTGAACTTTAACAGAATAATGGTTAATATGTGTTCAGCACTGCCCACTTTGACACTTTGATCTCAGTTATGTGAGCCAGAAAAACAAATACTGCAAGTTTAACTGTGACAGAAACTTCTTACAAGTCACATTTTTGAGTCTCGTTAGTTGGCGACCTCTAGTGGCCGTTGTAAATATTACAGCAGCAAAGGAGGAATCTTTAACTTACCAGAGTGACATCTTGTGCATAAAGTACCTGAAGTTACAGAAGTAAAGTTGTTATTTTAACCTAAACTTAACCATACAAAGTAATTTTGCCTTAACTTAAACAAACTGCGAGTGTACAACAAAGGTCCGGTACGCCTGTCACTGGTACGCTGCAACAATCTGGTCATTTTTCAGGTACGGTGATAAACTGTATTGACCCATTCAGGTGCGAGGAGACTGGACACAATCGGACCGTTGGCACTTCTCTGTCAGTCAAAGTGTAATTTCACCATACAGTACATTAGATAAGCGGTTGTGATTGGTTTTGATCAGCTGACCACAAGCGAGTTCGGTCAGAAAGTCCAGAGAGAAAATTAAACTCTGCTCAGTAGATTTGTCTGGTTCCCTGATTAAAAACCTTCTATAACTATGATGAACATCTGCACACAGTCCAACATTATGTTCAGGTGTGTCCCAGCACTGTGCCCTCACCTGCTCTCAGTACTTGAACTTTAACAGTTTCTATCACGAGCTTCCTGATAACGACGTCTTCATCTACACAACTCACACTGGAGCGCTGCAGAGTTCTGCCTCTCAGCGCCGTGCAGACAGAACTGATGTAAACTCTACAGGAACTCGGCACAGATGGTTGGAGCCAGAGGCAGGATTTGTACCTTCATCTGTCATTGAGGAGCTCCGCTTAATTAATCGAGTGATATAATGATGTAACTAAACTTCGGAGCCATTAAACTGTTCAGCAGACTGAATCGGTTTTGATATTTGGAGTGAGGAGGAAGGACGATTCGCTCATGGCTCAGTGAAGTTACTCGTTAAAGAGGAAGTAGTTACGTCCCAAAGTTTAAAAAAGGTCACATGCTGCATGCGAAGGGGAGATAAGCACCAACTTCCAGCTAATCAGCTCTCAAATTGATTGAGTTTACAGACCTGATTAACTTCTTAATTTGTTTCCCTGCACTCCATCAATCAAACCACCTTTTTAAAATAAGTTAGAGGTGAGAATATGTCGAGTCAGTTTTCATTACATAACCCTAACAACAAGTCTGTGAACTCAAGTGGTACCTACAGGTTCAATCCCTACATAGCTGCTGAAGTGTCAGTGAGCAAGGTGTTGAATCCTTCCCTGCTGCAGACACAGATCCAGGCTGCCTCCGGCCTCAGACAGACTGAGGATGTGCATTTAAATCTCATTTCAGAGTCAGCGTGCCTGAATACTGAATCAATGAGAGCTCTGAGTGGATGCAGTCAGACTTGAAATAGGCAGTAAAAACAGTTCTGTGTGAGTTTAAAACCTATAATTGAGTTGAGTGTTCATTATGAGACTGTACGAGTCCAGTTTATAAACATACAGGACAATTTACAAAGGAGAGAGACTGTAGGAGTGTAAGAGCTGAGCTGGAGTCAATACTATGTTCCCTAAGTCCTATGTTCCTAAGGTCTTATGTTCCCAGGGTCTTATGTTCCTACTGTTCAATGTTCCTAAGGTCTTATGTTCCTACTGTTCAGTGTTCCTAAGGTCTTATGTTCCTAGGGTTCTATATACATTAGGTCTTATGTTCCTAGGGTCTTATGTTCCTACTGTTCAGTGTTCCTAGGGTCTTATGTTCCTAGGGTTCTATATACATTAGGTCTTATGTTCCTAGGGTCTTATGTTCCTACTGTTCAATGTTCCTAAGGTCTTTGTTCCTACTGTTCAGTGTTCCTAGGGTCTTATGTTCCTAGGGTTCTATATACATAAGGTCTTATGTTCCTAGGGTCTTATGTTCCTACTGTTCAATGTTCCTAAGGTCTTTGTTCCTACTGTTCAGTGTTCCTAGGGTCTTATGTTCCTAGGGTTCTATATACATTAGGTCTTATGTTCCCAGGGTCTTATGTTCCTACTGTTCAATGTTCCTAAGGTCTTATGTTCCTACTGTTCAGTGTTCCTAGGGTCTTATGTTCCTAGGGTTCTATATACATTAGGTCTTATGTTCCCAGGGTCTTATGTTCCTACTGTTCAATGTTCCTAAGGTCTTATGTTCCCAGGGTCTTATGTGCCTACTGTTCAATGTTCCTAAGGTCTTATGTTCCAACTGTTCAATGTTCCAAGGGTCTTATGTTCGTTAGGTCCTATGTTCCTAAAGTTCAATGTTCGTTAGGTCTTATGTTCCTAAGGTCTTATGTTCCCAGGGTCTTGTGTTCCTACAGTCTTATGTTCCTAAGGTTCTATGTTCCCAGGGTCTTATGTTCCTACTGTTCTATGTTCTGAGGGCCTTATGTTCCTACAGTCCTATGTTCCTAAAGTTCTATGTTTGTTAGGTCCTATGTTCCTAAGGTTCTTTGTTCCCAGGGACTTATGTTCCTACAGTCTTACGTTCCTATGGTGTTATGATCCTACAGTCTTATGTTCCTAAGTTCTTATGTTCATCAGGTGCTATGTTCCTAAGTTTCTATGTTCGTTAGGTCTTATGTTCCTAAGTTTCTATGTTCGTTAGGTCTTATGTTCCTAAGGTTCTATGTTCCCAGGGCCTTACGTTCCTACAGTCTTATGTTCTCAAGGTCTGATGTTCCTCTGGTCCTATGTTCTTAAGGTCTTATGTCCATATGGTCCTATGTTCTGGAAGGTCAGGGTTAGGGTTGTTTGACCTGAACACAATAGGAGGAACATTAGTGTCAATAAAATATTTAACTGGGGAACACAGGACCCTGAGAACATAACATTTTGGGATCATAGGACACTTTTTAAAATCTGGGATCTTGGTAACATGGGACTGTGGGAATTTAGGACCCTGGGAACATAGAGCCTTGGGAACTATGACCCTAGGAGCGTAGGACCCTCTTTGAAATCTGGGATCTTGGGAACATAGGGCTATGGGATCTTAGGACCCTGAGGTCTTGGGATGAAGGGAACATAGAACACTGGGAACATAAAACCCTCGATGGGACTTAGCACACTGAGAACATAGCACCTGTGGAACTTAGGGAACATAGGAACTTGGAAAGTTAGGATCTTGGGAACATATGTCCTTGGGCACACAGAACTTAGGACCCTATTTGGAACATAGTCCACTGGGAACATAGAAAGGTGGAAACTTAGGACCCTGGGGACAATAGACCTTGGTAACCTGGTGCCCTGAGAACATAGAACTGTGAGAACATAGAACTGTGGGAACATAGAACTGTGGGAACATTGGACCATCTTGTACAATAAATCAGTCTTTGATTGGATGACCGAAACAGAAACTAACAAATTAAATCTGGGATTTAGACTCACAGGTTTGGAATAACGATTTCATGACATTTGAATCAGACAACGGATGAATTTCATAGTAATTAAGCGCTGAGCTCACTTTAGCAGAGTAAGGTTTCTGAATTACACGTTGAAAATGTGTCATCCTGCGCTCTGCTGATCATCAGGGCTTCAGGTGACAGACTTGAGAGGATTAATGAGCGCGTCTGTGTAATTAAATTCTCTCTGATTCAGGATGATGACATGCTAATTGGAAGTAGAAAGCTCAGTCACAGTGACAGAGGTGCAGGATTTGGTCACATCAATTCTTCTGAATCTCATCAAAGCACAGCTGCTCGTTATGAAACAGACCTCCTCAGCGTGCAACCTTCCCCCATCACGTAGAAACTGACAAACGTTTTTCGAGGTAGTCCAAATCCTCACAATGGAATTAAATCTTTGCTGTCTGTTGTTTTTCAGTGTATCAGTGTCATGGTTTTGTTTTCAGTTTGTTGTTTTCTGTTTTATTTTGGCATATTTATGCTCATGTGTCATGTTTTACTCTCCACTTCCTGTTTTTATCTGTTTTCCCGACCTTTTCCTGCCCACCTGTGTTTTCACCTCACTCGTTGGTTTCCTGTGTTCCTGTTGCTGCTCCTCCGTCCTTGTGTGTCCTCCACGTCAACGTTTTGTCCTCCGTGGCTTCTGGGGGGTGCGCGAACGCTCGTCAACGTCAGTCCCGGGGGGGGGGGGACACGGACGGACGGACAGACGGTCATCAACTCCGTCAGCCGGGGGAAAGACGGACGCTCATCGCCGTCAGCCGGGAGCTCCTAGCCGTCAACAGGGGGACGGACGAACGCTCGTCACCGTCACGCGCGGAGTATAGCGGCGCTGACCTAGTGGTATAGCGGCGCAGGGCCGCTGTTCCACCGTCTGGGGAGACCCCTGATTTTTATCTCCATGTAACCCCTGACATGAAAAGCTTGGACACTCTTGGATATTACTGCTGACACTAATTTGTATTTCAATGCCACCACTCATTGTTACACTCCAAAATTTGTGTATATGTAGTTGATTTCATGCAACAATTTGAATTTGAATCCTGTTGTGTGAGCTGAATTGGTCACAGGCGTATTTTACCCTGGTGGTTTGGATTTGTTTGGGTTTTGATGTTATCCCAAATGTTTCCAACAATGTTCATACCAGAAAAACAATGAAGACAACAACTCCCATGATCCCACACTACATACATCTTTGTTTATTTTTTTGTTTTTGTGTTCCAGATATTATTATTTAAACTGAATCAATGTACTTTTTCTTTTACATTTAGGGCATTTAGCAGACCCTGAAAAAATGAACTTAAACAAAATACAGTGTTTATAAGGAGTGGTTGGTTAGCGTAACAGTAATGAATGCTATTGAATCTGTATCCCAACACATACATATGAAGCAAAACAGCTCATATAACAGCTTCTTCCAGTTCGTTCTCCAGACGGTTGGAAATCAGTCAATCAGAAAGTTGAGTTGTATGTGAGTTGTAATGAGTTTATTTTGGCTGTTAAAGCTGTTTAAAAATATCGTAATCATCCCATGTTTGTAAAGCTCTTTGGTCAGCTGGCTCGTCTATGTGAGGACGCTCCTGTGCATCGCTGTGGACGCTGCCTCTGCTTCCTTTGCTTCCTTTAGCTGTGTAGAAACTGTCCCTGTTGCTGCTGCAGCCTGAGGCACATTATGAATGATACGGCACCGTTTGCTGATGACATCTTTTTCCACATCCTTCACGGTGCCCCGGGGGCCTGGCAGCACGCCGGAGCTTGACAGCAAACTTACGCTCAGTGCCTTTTAAAGTCTTGAGGTTTATTTCAGGTTCTCGCCACCAGTCGCATGTTTACAGGCAGCTTCTCTTCTTCTGGCCCTGATTTTCATCTCTCTCTGTTCTTTAGTCTATCTTTTTTCCCAATTTTGCTATTTTTAGGAAAGCTTTACAAGTTAATGTGACAAAATGAACACACACACACACACACAAACACACACATCAAACACACTCCCCCCCTCCATTGTCTTTCCGCCGTCTCACACGATCTCACCGCCTCCTCCCGCTGTCGACTGCTCCTCCTCGTGTTTCCATTCACTCCACATCTCCTTACAGATTTCCTCTCCCCTCTGAGCCTCCGTTATTATACTGTTCTCAATCTCTGCAGTTCCTTTAAATGCATTTTTGCCGTTCTTGTCCAATTTTCACAGCTGATGACATCTCACTTACGTCTCCCGTTTCCCGAGAGCTCCCTCATTTTGTATACTTTCTGTCTCATCATCTCGTCTGCCCATCTCCCTCCTACAATCTTTGGCTTCTTCACTTTCTTATTCCCCATCACCTCCTCTCCTCTCTCTGTACATCCACCTCGAACTTAAATCAGAATACATGCAGCCAGTCTTTTACCTCTCTACCCAAACTGAGCTGAGCCTGAATCATAGCAGCTTTCTGAGAACCAAAACACGACAAAAGGTTTAAAATCAATAAACTATTTGTCCTGTGATAAATTGCCAGCAGCAACATTTCACACATTTCTTCACGCTCGTGCCGGCCCTGCAGCGGCACGCCATGGGAAATTTATCTTCAGCCAGTCAGATTTCAACACAGTAAAATCAAGAAGCCGTGAAAACAATCTGTGTCTGCTCAGTAATACAAACATCCACATGATCTCATTTGACTGCTGCATACGTTTATCACTGTCAAGTTAAAGCTGAAATCTGTAAGTAAGTCGATTTCTGAGTTTCATTCCCAGCTCCTGAAATACTGACGCTTGTCCCGCAGTGTCAGTCAGTCATGAGTTTGTACTGTAGCCTCCCAGTGAAGTGGTTTAAAGGGATATTCCGGTGTAAGTTTAATCCATGGTCTAAATCACCGTGAAACTGTGTTAGACTCCCTCTCGAGAGATCAAGTTAGCAGACCGCTAATTTACGGAGTTTTATCAACCTCAGAAACGACCGCACGACAACAATACACTGCAGTAAATGGATCCAAATATAAACCGCCACCAAAAAGCCACAAATAATGCTCAGAACAGCACCAAACTTCAGCAACAGTACAAATAGGGTCTCAGCACATAGTCCGGGGCATCTAACCTCCGCTAGCTTAGCTGGATTTCTACTGAAAAGCTGACTAAATTTACCACTCTTCTGTAGCAGCTTCCTGTTGACGGGAAGTCCCGACGAGTCGATTACCGAGTGCAGTAGAGTTCCGCGGCTCATGGATGAAAATGTGTGATTATGACTCCATGGAAAAGCAATCAAAGTTCATATGTGTCTTACCTGCCAGTTTATAACAGTTATTATCGAGAGCGGACAGGGAAAAGAACGGAATTGAGCGTTTCTAACCGCACTCGGTAATCGTCGCGTCGGGACTTCACCGACCCGGAAGCTGATGGAGGAGAGTTGAACTCTGTTTTTAGCTTCCCAATAGAAATCCAGCTAAGCTAGCGGAGGTTAGATGCCCCGGACTATGTGCTGAGACCCTATTTGTACTGTTGCTGAAGTTTGGTGCTGTTCTGAGCATTATTTGTGGCTTTTTGGTGGCGGTTTATATTTGGATCCATTTACTGCAGTGTATTGTTGTCGTGCGGTCGTTTCTGAGGTTGATAAAACTCCGTAAATTAGCGGTCTGCTAACTTGATCTCTCGAGAGGGAGTCTAACACAGTTTCACGGTGTGTTAGACCATGGATTAAACTTACACCGGAATATCCCTTTAAATCTAATTTTTGCGTGGATTTCTGCATGTTCTTCCTCTGTGGTTTCCTCCAGGTGCTCCCACAGTCAGGTGAGGTGAGCTGGAGACCTCAGTGTGAATCTGAGAGCCGCTGACAGACTGACTGACTGTCCACGCTGCACTCCACCACCCGCTTCATGTGCTTGAATAAGCTTCAGTCCACCCGAGACCAGACAGAGTTTTGAAAATGGATGGATGAGTAAATGTGGCTTCTGGTCCGGTATCTGTTTGTCTTGAAAGAGCAGCACAGACGCATCATCTGTGTTTGAAGCAGCAGAGGAGCCTGAAGGGAGAAACAGGAAACAACATCAGAGTAAAAACACCTCACAGCACGACTCACGATTATTCTGCCGTCTTTTGTTGGAGTGGTGTTTTTTTTTTATTTCCTCGTCATTGAAGAGTTTCCATATGTGGGAAAAAAAGCAAATTGCACATAAACATACTTCATTAACACGTCAAAATGTACATTTATTATATCTGACAAAAGCCTGATCACATGTGAAAACATCAACTGTGTGCCAACGAGGAATTCTCACATGAAGAAGCAGATTTAATTTGTTTCGTTTCAGCGTGCACATGTGAAAAATGAATTGGATATTAAAGTCATTCACATGTGAAAATGTACATTTCTTATGTGGACATTTTCATTCATACGTTGGAGGTGGAGGTATCTGATTTAACGTCCTCTCTCCTGTGAGCCTCCAGTCGGGCGGATCAGATGTCGAGGCCGTTGGGGCGGATCCAACATGGCTGCAGCTCAGCTGGAAGGAAAACACTCAGCTTTCCTGCTGATGGTGCAGCGAAGGACAAACTGTGCGTGGCGAGCTTTATCTATCGGTTCTCCTCCGTGAATCCACAGCAGGAGTGTCAATCAAACGATTTCCGATTGGAGACAGCAATGACTTCTCCCTCTTTAACTTCCACTTCCTCCGTGGTCTACATCTCAGCTGTAGGTCTCTTCCTCTGTCTGGGTCTCTCTTTATTTATAGTTATCTCTTTGGCCTTATTCACCTTCCTGTGTGGGTCTGTCTCTCTCCGTCTCCCAGTTGTCTTTTCTCTCAACAGATCTCCAGTCAGCCGTGGCTCGCCCACTCACGAGACATCCGCTGGCAGGGCCACTTACTGTCCTTTAATTTGTTTTCCCAGAGTGCTGTGTGTGTGTGTGTGTGTGTGTTTCTGTGAGTGTGACAGAAGAAGATGCTGAGATAGAATCTAAAATGGCCTCACAGCATCTCAAGGCTGATTTAATTTAGATTTAATGCACCACACAGAGCTTCTTTTTCGGTGGTCTGGGCGCCTCGGTGGATGGAGGATGAGGATGTCTGGCTGCCTGTTACAGCCACACAGAGGCAGACATATTCCAGGTGCTCTGATAGTTTAAAAGGTTCAGCTCTGCAACATGTTTCTGTCAATGAACACGTCGAATAAACTGCTGCGTGACGCTCAGAAACAGCAGCCGGCCGTCCAACGTGCAGAAGAGCTCAGAGGCAAACACGAGAAACATTTTTTTAATCTGACGAGGACAAAAAACCTTCATCAAAGCGTTCATTCGTTGTCACTGGAAACTGGATGCATGTTTCACCTCCTGCTGCATCACCGTTCATCTTCACAGTTCAATAAAAAGCTTAATAAAACCACAGAGGCTTGTTGAGAGAACATGGGCAAATATTTGGATTTAATTAATCTATGAAGCCTTAAAAAGATGTTTCCCTTCTCAGCAGCGATGTCCTGAAGACAACAAATAAAAGTTATTCAGTTGGTGTTTTATATTTTAATAAAATTGCAGCTTTTTATCTACTTTTCCTAAATTAGTTAGATTTTTTTTATCTACTTACTGTTCTAATATATTTTCTGATATTTGTTCTGTCTGATTTGTGTTTGTTCGTTATAAAAGTGAAGATTGTATTCACTGAAAAAAAAAGCCGTGCTGTCAGTGGAGCTCAACAGAAACATGCTGAAGTCAGCCACCTCAGGTGTGTGTGTGTGTGTGTGTGTGTGTGTGTGTGTGTGTGAATAGCTGTACGTCTGCATGCCTGTCTCTTTATGAGCCTGTGTGTTTGTGTGTGTGTGTGTGTGTGTGTGTCAGGTCTTCTCATTGTGTGTTATTTTGGGATGTTTCGTAGGTGTGTGTGTGTGTGTGTGTGTGTGTGAATGTTCCCTCTGTCTCTTTGTGTCCTCGTCACTGTGCTGTCAGTGTGTGTGTGCATGTTTTTACTGTATGGTGGCGGTGGGTGTTGTGTGTGTGTAAGCATATTTCTGTGTGTGTGTGTGTGTGTGTGTGTGTGTGTGTGTGTGTGCCTCCTGCTGCTTCAGATGACTGAAAGAAAAAGATTTGTTTGTAATAATCTGCGCTCACCTGATGATCTGCATTTTATTTTCCGCTTCCTCGCCGTCGTTGGTTTGGTGTTTTAGGTTCAGCCATGAGGCGTGTTGATTGGTTATGGTGGCAGCCAATCAGAGGCAGTGAAAAGGGGGCGGGGCATTGATTATGTCCAGTCAGCACACTAAGAGAGAGTTAAAAATTCATTTGAAAAGACGTTATTGATGACCTTGCTGTGCAGTCGAGCTCGTGCTCCCCCCTCATGTAAGCGCTCACACTTTTAGCAGCTACAGTGAAGCACCTGCCTTCAGTATAAATCAGCTGATCTCACCTGAGTGATGTGCGGACGTGTTCAGACTGTGTTCATCGACATCTGTCTGACCTTTACATCAGTTTTGTTGGAGCTGTCGGACAGAAAACACTCGACTTCTATCTTTCTCATCCGTTCAGGGTGTTTGTCCAACATAGCTCCGCCCACCTTCAACCTGAGCAGAGATCTAATTACCCAGAATGCATCTGAGTGTGGGTTTCCAGGGCTTTTTTCAAATTGACACACCAGAACAAAAACTATGAAGGTCAGGTCACCTCGGTCTGTTGTGATGAATCAAAACACCTTCGAGAGGTTTTGTGAAGTCGGAGGGAAACAAACAGGATTAAGTAATAAAACTGAACTCACGTTTGAACGGATCAGAACCGTCGTTAATGTCCTTAGTTACACCTGCGTCTTCAGAACGTCTGCAGTGAACAACAGAGAGCAACATGTGGTTTTCTCCGGGAAGCGTGACGCGATACAAGATATCCAACTGAAAGTGAGTCAGTACTTTGTTTGTAGCACAAAAAGTTCCTCTGAAAGCAAAAAGAGACGGCTGTTAACAGTTTTCCTGAAACAGTGACGTGTTGAGTTAATTCACTCGTCCAATCTGTGCTTCTTATTTTCCACGATGTCAAATCATATCGCAGCTCCGGAGTGCAGAACCATCACACAGGTCGTCCCAATGTTCTGATCCCATTAAATTCACCTGAAGGCACGACAGAATGTGTTCCAACAAACTGTGTCAGAGTTTTGTTTCTGAATCAAAATGAGCTCCGACTGAAATCAGAAGCAGGTTTCTCTCCTACACGAGCTGATTAGTTCACACCTGAAGAAAAAACTACAAATGGAAGATGATCAGCCGACTGGTACCGGAGGAAACTCCAACACTGTTACAGATTCTGGGTTTATTTTACTTTCAGAGATCCTTTATGAGTTATTTGGAGAGACGCTTCACTCAGGACAGATCTGAGTGTCTTGTTGAATCATCGAAGACTAGAAAATTAATTTTCAAATACCTGAACTCATCTGGATTTAACCTGCAAAAAGCCACCAGGCTAAAGTCACGCTGTTGTTTTTCAGGGCTTGAAACCGACAAATCTCATCCAAGATTCAATAGTCTAACAAAAATATAAAAGCTAGTTACTTAAAGGGATATTCCGGT